>NC_138779.1:208851369-208866369 GCF_965119305.1 Pelophylax lessonae | reverse complement strand
GTGTCGGGATAATGCATGAGTTTAACTTATTTATGTTTATTTATTTATTTTTTACATGGGATGTGATGCAGGACTTAGAGCAAAGACCATACAGACAGATTGTAGAGGCAATTGTTAAAAAAAAAAAAAACGAAAAAAACTTAGTGAAGTTGAAAAGTAAAAGATGAAAAAAGAAAAACGTGGTAAAATAATGATACACAAAGCTCTTTGCTAGTCAGTTATCCAAAATCAGGTAGACAACCCTGCTCTGCAGAGGCAGGACTTACCAAAGTAGGTGTGGCTTGGAATACATATGGCCATTGGTGAGAGAAGGGTTTAACTTTCTCCCACAATGTGTAAGTTACAGTATTTTAATCTCTTGCCATCCACTTATTGCATATGGATCTTGGCTGTCCATAGACACATACACTATATTACCAAAAGTATTGGGACGCCTGCCTTTACATGCACATGAACTTTAATGGCACCCCAGTCTTATACCGTAGGGTTCAATATCGCTCATCCCAAACTCGCTCATCCATGTCTTTATGGACCTTGCTTTGTGAACTTGTGCGCAGTCATGTTGGAACAGGAAGGGGCCATCCCCAAACTGTTCCCACAAAGTTGGGAGCATGACATTTTTCAAAATATCTTGGTATGCTGACACCCTGAAGTTACCTTCACTAGAAACTAAGGGGCTAAGCCCAACCCCTGAAAAACAACCCCACACCATAATCCCCCCTCCACCAAATGATTTGGACCAGTGCACAAAGCAAGGTTCATAAAGACATGGATGAGCGAGTTTGGGATGGAGAAACTTGACTGACCTGCACAGAGTCCTGACCTCAATCGGATAGAACACCTTTGTGATAAATTAGAGTGGGGACTGCGAGCCAGGCCTTCTTGTCCACATCAGTGCCTGACCTCACAAATGCGCTTCTGGAAGAATGGTCAAACATTCCCATTGTAAACCTTGTGGACAGCCTTCCTAGAAAAGTTGAAACTGTTATAGCTGCAAAGGGCGGGCCAACTCAATATTGAACCCTACCAACTAAGACTGGGATGCCATTAAAGTTCATGTGTGTGTAAAGGCAGGCGTCCCAATACTTTTGCATAGTGTATAAGTGTCAGCCAAGGTTTCTGTGCTGAGATCACGCTCACTGCATGCATAGGCAGCTTCTGGACTCTAGTAACTATTGGGAGCCGGCAAGACAGCCTCCCAATCATGTGACCACTATTACAGCCAATCAAAACTGTCACGTGATCGGGAAATCTGTCTCCGCCCAATTAAAGGGTTGGGAGGAGTTAAGGATACACAAGTTGTTTTTAATTTCTTTGGAAAAAAAAAATAGGAATGTATTTACCTGACAGCATCTCAGTGTGGACCACACACAGAGTCTCGTTCCCAGTACACTGCATGGTTTCATTAGTGCTACACCATTCAGAATTCTCTGACACACATGAAGGACATGTCACCCCATTGTATGATGAATTGGGCTGTGGCCCCGTCACTTTAAGATACAAAAAGAAAATAACCAAGGATCAGTTTTAACCACTTCAGGACCAGAAGATTTCCCCCCTTAATGACCAGGCCATTTTTTTGCAATACGGCACTACGTTACTTTAACGGACAATTACGCGGTCGAGCGATGCTGTACCCCACCTCAGCTATTTTTATTTAGATTACCCAAGCAATCTCCCAAGACGGATGGGGATTCTACCCCTTTACCATTCTACAAAAAGAAAACAATTTAAAATACTGATAGTAAAAGTGCACAGTTTTATTTTTACTGTGACTAAAAGGTGACTCTTTTATTGACCTGAGACTATATTGGAAGAAAAGTGGACCTAGCAGCCAGGCCAGGAACCACCGATATGTTGACTTACATGTAGGATCCGGTAGACTGCAGTCACTGGTTGAACAGATAGTGACCAACTTTACTGTGCTGTTGAGAGTGCTGACACTACCAGGGATTCCACATTGGTTGATTGGTAGACATGTGCTGTTATAGGTTTCCAAGCTGGTGTTACCTAGGGTAGAACGAAGAATTTGATTATTAAAGTGGACCAGTCTTGTTCTTTCGATATAATACATGCTTCAACAACTTACCCACTGTGGTTAGAGCATAAACTTTTGCACAAATAGTACCACTGGGACATGTTATATTGGTGTCCGGGCAGTAGGTGTTGCTGGAATTGCCTTAAAAATAGAAAGAATCAACGTTAAGACATAAACATATTGTTACGGATTTCCTCCCTTTTCCCGCCAAAGGGATCACTTAAAACCATGCGGTTGGTCATTGATAGCTGACTCTAAAGTGAGATGCCACAAATGAATTGCACTGGATAGGTTGGAAGCTGAAAGCCTGCAACTGGACTGTGGCAAATATTAATGGCAGTAAAACAAAATGCTGGCCTTAAAATTCTACGTAGACCCTAACAAGGAACTTCTCCCATTTGTGCCCCTTTGGCTTGTTAAACATACCATTGAATGTATTTGAGTATATCCTGCCAGAAATCTAGAATATTCACCCATATGGAAGAAAAATATAGTTCCAATATATTTGGGAACATTTTTTAGAAATTTATTGAATATGGCCAAAATTGTAGCATTTCAAATATATTTCCAATATATTTAGGGAAACCTTTTTTTTTAGAAATATATTGAATATGGCCAAAATTGTAGCGTTTCAAATATATTTCCAATATATTTGGGGGACAAAATGAATTTTTAAAAAAATATATTTTAAATATATTTTTCTTCCATGTGGGCATTTTCTGTGCGCTCTGCATCTGCCACATTCCTATGAGTTAGCATTGTTCCTAGTTCTCTGTGTAACTATCCTAGGGTGGGAATGCTGCTTCTCCACAGATACAGTACGTGTGTGAGCTTTGAAACCCTATAGCCGGAGGTTAGCTATTGGTAGGATGACTGGGTGAAAATAAAAGGCTAAAAACCTGTACAAAAAAAAATGCAGCCAGCACATCTAAGGACTAGTAATCTGCAATCTATTACATTCTTGATTTTTTGGGGTTTAGATATGCTTTAGGTACTGTACCTCCACAGTAGCAGTTTGACTGGTAAACTACCAGCCACGCTTTAATTATCTTAGGTAGATATTATGTAAGTACCTCCACAGTAGCAGTTTGGCTGGTAAACCACCCTCGTTCCATTGACACTGTATTTTTGATAGCTGCAGATGCTTGGTCGTGCACACCCTCGAACTGATGACACGTTTCCTGTACAAATAAATTAATATAAATACTTTCTGAACTAATCAGAATTTGAAATAGAACAGTAAAGCATTAGAAAATTGAAAGAAACATGTTCAGATAAGAGTTACAATAATCCCACCAACAATGTTTGAATAGTGAAAATGTATTAAAGTTTACTTTTACCTAATGTGTGTTTAGAAAACAGAAGGGTTGCCAAGCATCATTGTTTCTTATTATAATGTTTTCCAGAAATGACTCTGCCATTCATGCGCTTATATTAATAAACAGAGTGTGCAAAACCTCTAACCATGACATTTTTTATGTCTCCTGAAGATGTCCCTTGCATAGACGAAACGTGTAGGGAGCAACTATCAGCCTCTGATGTCATCACACCTGATGATGTATTGCAGCATTGTGTTTTTGAGTTTTTCTTACCCTAAGATGCTTGTGAGTACATTTGCATGAAATAAATTGGTGTTTTTAGCAATGTTACGCTATGGTCCTTGGTCCTTTGTATTTTCCTCTAAATCTCACTGCAGAGAATTGCACTTTTCTGACAGCCAGCAGAGGACTTGGTGGGCTTGGAGGTTGTTACTAGGGATCGATGGATTCTCGGCAATGCCGATATATCGGGGGTCGATATGCACTTTCCCCAATATATCGGAATCGACCCCTGAGGTTACCAATATTTAGGGAAAGTGAATGTACTGGAGTGATGCCTGCAGCTAGAGGCATCACCCCGGTACCGGTGTCCATAGCTGACCGTCGGCTGTCTTGTAATGACAACCGATGTGGCTGAGAAGCCGCCCGGCTATCATTACAAGGAGCGGGAGGGGACATCTCCCCCCTCCCTCCGCCTTCCGTGGCTCGCCCGGGTCTCCCATCCCACCTGGAGACCCAGGCATCCTACCTTCACGGCCGCCAAACAGAAGACCAGATCAAAGCCGCATTCGGCTCTGATCAGGTCTCCATGTAAAAACCCGGAAGTGATGTCATGACATCACCTCAAGGTACTGAGCAGCAAATTCAAAAAAATACGAGCATTCAAAACAGCCAAACTTGGCGTTTTAAATGCTTTCAAGTGCAGAGGAGGGGTTTGGGGTCTTTAAGACCCCCAGATCCCTCCACGGTCCACCAGAGTACCTGTAGGAAAAAAAAAAAAAAATGAATGTCCGAAAATATCGGCCAATATCGGCCAATACCGATATCCGATGACAAAAATATCGGTATCGACATTAAAAAAATTATATTGTTCGATCACTAGTTGTTACCATACCCTGGTGTGATTCGCATTTGGTGTATCCTGCGCTAGTGATCCGTATAGTCTGGAGATCCTGGTTATCTGGTAGGAGAATTCATTCAATATCTATGTCCAAGGTGGTTTGGGACTCAAACACGTGGAACTGTGGCATTTCATTTTCACACAAGATTCTACACCGCCCCCTAGTGGAGCCCTGAAATATTATTTGGGGAATGGGCTTTCATTTTCACACTAGATTGCTTATATTGGCCCCCTAGTGGAGCCCTGAATATTCGTTTGGGAGTGTGCTTTCATTTCTGTTATATCATTGTTTAAATTTAATATGGTTTTATTATGGTAGTACAGTACGGTTATGGTTGATAAATATGGTTTTATTTTTCCACTAAATTGGTGGTTTTATTTATTAATGTTAATCACAAAGCATCACTTTACTGTTTTCAATATGATTTTTATGGTTAGAGGTTTTGCGCGCTCTTTTTGTTTATTATTTAGTTTTTTCCTGTATCTGGAACATAGTATGCCACATTACTCTCTAGCACCGAACACATAATTATTTAGTGGTTTATTAGTGTGCATACTGTATACTGTAGTCTGTATATGAGAATAAACCCAAAGAAAGGGCAAATGTGCCCACTTTATTTGGACATGTTGAAATTGGAGGTTGAAGTAACTATGGCGTACCAGCTATATTTGTAGTATAGAGAACACACACATTCTCCTCTCCTGTGCATTGCATAGTTTGCTGATTGTAACACCAACTGGAGGAAGGATCTTGGCATGTTGAACAGGTCACACCGTTGGGTTGAGGGCTAGTTGATGATACTTAAAAAAAAAAAAGAAAAACAACAAATTTAAGATAAAAGCTTAGCTTAGCTTTCATAGGTTCTTGTGCCGCAATGATGTCAATTCAACCAAAGCCTAAGGACATGTTATTGACTGAATGTTGGCTAAGCGGTAGGCACTTTTTCCTTCCAGCCCAAATTATATAAACAGTTTTTTGTACTCTGCAAAGTGCCACATGATATACTTTGTGGCTAAAAGTTTGAAGACCTGGCTCACAATAGGCTTTCCAATTCATCCAACGGTATTCAGTAGGGTTGAGGTCAGGACTCGGTGCAGGCCACTTCAGTTCCTCCACCCCAAACCCCTTAAACTATGTCTTTGTGGGGCTAGTTTTCGGTTATGATGATTCTGGAAGAGAAAACAACCTTCCCCAAACTAATACCAAAAGTCTTTGTATGCGGTAGTATTAAAGTATAACTAAAGGCATCATTTTTTTTAGTTTTAGATTTAGTTTTAGATGAGATTCACCCTTTCAATTTGTAGTGTTTACCATTATCACCAGTAGTAAAAAAAAAATAAAAAATGTTGGGTTGTACTAGAATAGAAATAGTGGGGAGATCTTCCAATGGGGACAATAGTTCTTGTGACCCTGGGGACAATTAGGGACTCCCTGGACGGATTTCCTCTCACTTCTTCTTTTGGCTATGAGACAGAAAGTGAATGGAAATCTCCCCAACGGGAGATGAAAAAAAAAAGTTAGCTTTTTTTACTTTAACCACTTTACCACCGGAGGATTTTGCTGTCTTACGTCCAGGCCACTTTTTGCGATTCGGTACTGTGCGAATTTAACTGACAATTGCGCGGTGGTGCGAAGCCGTACCCAAACGAAATTTACGTCCTTTTTTTTCCCACAAACAGAGCTTTCTTTTGGTGGTATTTGATCACCTGTGCGATTTTTACTTTTTGCGCTATAAACAAAAAATAGCATAAATTTTGAAAAAATAACAATATTTTTCACATTTTTTTATATGAAATCCCCCCAAAAAATGTAAAAATCAACATTTTTTAAAAATTTTGGCCAATTTGTTTTCTGCTACCTATGTTTGGTAAAAAAAAAAATCACAATAAGCCTATTTTGATTGGTTTGCGCAAAAGTTATTGCGTTTACTAACTAAGGGAAAGATTTCTGTCATTTTTGGTGTTTTTTTTTTTTAACGAGTAATGGCGGCGATCTGCGATTTTTTTTGCGGGACTGCGACATTGCGGCGGACAGATCGGACCCTTGACTGACATTTTTGACACTTTTGGGGGTACCAGTGACATTACTGCAGTAATCAGTGCTATATATATGCACTGTTACTGTAAAAATGACTCTGGCAGGGAAGGGGTTAATTTTATTGGAGAGGGAGGGGTTAATGTATGCCTGGTGCTTACTGACGTGTGTGGGGGGAGGTGACTGAATGACACAAGGACAGATCGCATGTTCAGCTATGCTGAACCCTGCAATCTGTCACTGTTTGTCACTTAGGAGATCCCCCCGCTCTGTTTACACAAGCGGGCGGATCTCCAGACTCGATTCCCCGACGATCGGGGAAGAGCGACGGCGATCACCACTGCTCCTCCCCTGGCCCGACTCCCGCTGTGACTGAACACAGGGGGAGCGAGCCTCCGGCGGCGCGCGAGCACCGCCCAGAAGGAGCGGAGTCCAGCGACGTAGGTCTATGCCGCTGGACGGGCGACGTAGGTCTACGTCGCTGGACGGAATCGAGCCTGGTCGGCAAGTGGTCGGCAAGTGGTTAAAGACTAGGTTTAGTAAAAAAACAAACAAAAAAAAAACGAGTACAAGTGATGATTATCATTATTGTTATTATTGTTATTATACAGGATTTATATAGCACCAACAGTTTGTGCAGCGCTTTTCTACCTTAGGGCAAACAGTACAGTTTCAATACAATTCAATACAGGAGGAATCGGAGGGCCCTGCTCGTTAGTGCTTACAATCTACTCTTCCCTTTCTGCTCCCCCACCCAAGTACCTTAGAGATATTTATATTTTGACTGTCTCTAACACCTATGTATCTCAGTTGAGGACTAGCAGGATCACCGATTTAGTAATTATATTCTCTTAGATGAGTTGAGGGAGGGTCCTTACCTGGCAGAACGGACGAAGAACAGTTGTCAAAAGCACAACATGAAGTGGATGTCTTGATGCTGTCATTAGATGAGCTAGTGCTTCCGGCTTTGTCACACTGGTTTTGAGGTGCACATGATCGGATGTACCTTGTTGACTTTAATCCACCTGTTATTAGTGTATAGCAATCAAATAAAATACTGATGGAAAGCGTCTCACATAAAACATGCAGGCAAAATCATAACTGTTGCTTGCTCATTGCATTTGTCCACCCACTATGATATGATTACATCAGTTTACTTAGATGGGGAAATTCCAAGCATCTGAGAATCTCCAGAACGATCCTTATGATGCATAGATTACAGGGGGGTCTGGGGGTTCCCAACATCACCAAATACTACCTTGCCGCCCAGATTGTCCATTTATCCCTGCTTCATGCCTCAATAGATGTTCCCCTGTGGGTGCTTTTGGAACTGCCCAACTGTGCTCCTGTCACTATAACATCCCTTGTCTGGCTTCCCCGTAACTTTTGCCCTTCGTTACTGAGTCCGCTAATGCTTCATAGCCTACAGGCCTGGCATTCTGTACGCTACTCCGCTTAATGTTGCCCTTTTTGCCCTTACTCACAATCACTTTTAACCCTCTTTTTCCCACAGGCCTAGACCAAACATAGGCATTCTCCTGGTGGGTCACTAATGGGTTCACATACGTCCGACACTTCCTAACCGCCAGATCATTTCCAACGTGGGCCTCGCTTTGGGATCACAGGACATTCCAGAGGGGGAATTCTTTCGCTATCTCCAACTTTAACACCGGCTCGTCTCACTGCATAGAACTTCCTCGTACCCATTCCAAAAACTTCATTGGAACACATCTGCCTACATTCTCCAGGATCCTTGGGCCTCATGTCAGGCCTCTATGCTTCTCTGAATAACTGTTCTTCTGCCATCTCTCTCTCCTATGTAACCCCCCCTCTCTCCTCGTCAGTGGGAACGAGACTTGGGAACTGAGATCGACTTGACTTGACAGTTTGGAGTGGAGCCCGGTTTTCTGTGTCTAAATGCTCATTTAATACAGCTACCCTGGAAGCGGCATATAAGGTGCTTCTCTGTTTGTACTGGGTCACTGCCCATGTTGCCCATGCCAATCCATCCTATAGTGACCGATGTTTCTGGGGTTGTGGCCATCAGGTTGCCGTCGTTCATACATGGTGGACGCGCCCAAGACTGATCAGTTTCTGGTCCCAAGTTTTTAAAAGAATGATTTCCCAAGCTTGGAAGAAACCATCTGTTTCCTTTGAAGGGGTAAGAGATCGCATGACCTCATTGATGCTTAACTAACTGATGTCTAGTATCTGCAACGACACGGCTGTCTTATGCCTTTCCTTCTCTCCCCCCAATCAGCTTGGGTTGTCTATGACGGATGGCCTCAATGCCCCCGGCCCTTACCTCTCCCCTCCTTCTAGACCTCTAAACTGGGCTCTTCTTCCCCTCTAACTTTCCTCAATCTCTCTTTGGCTCCACACTTGTTAAGTGTGCCTTCTCTCTCTCCTTAGTGCCACCTTTCTACCTATTTTTCTCATGATCTTTGCTTTATCTTTTCTTTTTAGTTCTGTATTGGCTATAAATTGCACCATTGTGTGGATATTGGTGGGCCTAGCGGACATTACGTTGTTGTAGGGAACCTTCCAGGATCCTTTGGCTCTCATGGTGTTATGAAAAGACCTATCTTCAGTTGTTACAATAGTTCTCGTTTCATGCTGCTGCAGTTTATCTACCCTTTTTAGCTAACTTTTGTCACCACTGTCAAAGCCAGTCCCTGCGTGGTCAGAACAATAGCAAGTTAGCTACTTGTTAAAATGAATAAAAATTATTGAAGCAGAAATGGGGAAATTCCAGATTTTTAACATCAGCAGTACCTGAAGAAAATTCAGCTTATAGAGCCCACTTCAGAAAAAAGTGAGTTGTACGGAAGATAGAAAACCCTTGGTATTACTTAGTGGGGTGGCGGACATCCACTTTCATTCTGAAATGAAGAGTCCCTTTAAACGTAACTTACTGACAGTGGATTCCGTATATGAGGTTGCACACACAAAGCCGGGAGAGCAGGTGGCACTGTTACCCATGCAGTTTGAGTCCGTAGTGTTCATACATTCTATACATGACAAATTATAACCTAGAAATTAATACAAAAAGAGGAGAGAAGTCAGTACAATATGTTACAAACTTTGGCTTATATTTAAGACCAGAGGGGCAGGCTAGAAAACCTAGATAACACTTGTTTTCTGTAAAAGGGAAACGTTATTTTAATTCCCAATATAGTATTTAAGGTTTCAGGAGCTCATCAGAATAGAGGATTACTGAAAAGTTTCTTGGAAAAATAAAATTTAAAAATGTCAACCTTCGCAACCAAGAGTATGTGGACCTATGGAGAGTTGATGCAACCATGAGAGACCACAAAACCAAGAAACATTTGAAGACCTTGGAAGCTGCATGCAGCCCTTGGCCAACAATGGAGTCAAACGCCAAAAACTTAGTTTATGCCAAAGAGGATGGGATGGAATTTGGCCTTGCTGTAGCATAATGATGGCATTGGTGGACAGTTTATGAGCTCTTGACAAGAGCTTAAATTTAGCCCTACCCATCTTGCTTACAAGTTAGCCTTTGCCTACACACATTTCTCAAGAGTTGATATCAAACATGTCATCTAGGAATCTACATCAAAGATGGCACATACAATCCAAGCCATCCTAAAGCTGGAATACTTGTAGGAGTAAATGCAGAGGCAGCAGTGCTGATGCTGAAGGCCAATGTTGCATACTCTACAGACAATATAGTTGTATCTTCTGAACCTCCTATCTGCTCTTTGCCAATTTTATGATTCATTAACTGACACCTTCCAACACCATCATCTGATCTACAAACAGTTAAACAATAGTTAGGATAAAGTCAACCTGTGGACGGATGTGGACCTTTAAGTGTTTACATATTCCTAACAAGCAGAAAATGGGTTTAAAAACAAGCTTCAACTGACCTCTGCCAGCACTGTGGAGAAATGTGTCTTCAAAGTTTACTCCATCAGGGCTAAAATCAATCTCTTTAGCAGCTTACCACTCTCCCCCTTCTCAGAGCTCCTGCTATTTATCATTGACTGGAAGAGGAGTATGGGGAGAATAGCTGCTGAGCCATCGCTGGGAAGAGGAGTATTGTGAGCTAAGTTGCAAAGTCATTGCTAGGAAGAGGAGTATGGGGAGTTAGGCTACTAAGCCATCGCTGGGAAGAGGAGTATGGGGAGCTGAGCTGCTAAGCCACTGCTGGGAAGAGGAGCATGGTGAGCTGAGTTGCTAAATTATTGCTAGGAAGAGGAGTATGGGGAGCTGAGCTACTAAGCCATCACTGGCAAGAGGAGTATGGGAACTGAGCTGCTAAGTCATCGCTGGGAGGAGGAGTGTGGGGAGCTGAGCTTCTAAGTCATCACTGGGAAGAGGAGTATGGGGAGCTGAGCTTCTAAGTCATCGCTGGGAAGAGGAGTATGGGGAGCTGAGCTTCTAAGTCATCGCTGGGAAGAGGAGTATGGGGAGCTGAGCTTCTAAGTCATCGCTGGGAAGAGGAGTATGGGGAGCTGAGCTTCTAAGTCATCGCTGGGAAGAGGAGTATGGGGAGCTGAGCTGCTAAGTCATCGCTGGGAAGAGGAGTATAAGGAGCTGAACTGCGAAGCCATCACTGGGAAGAGGAGTATCGGGAGATGAGCTGCTAAGCCATCGCTGGGAAGAGGAGTATGGTGAGCTGAGCTTCTAAGTCATCGCTGGGAAGAGGAGTATGGTGAGCTGAGATGCTAAGTCATTCCTGAGAAGAGTATAGGGAGTTAAGCTGCTAAGTCATCGCTGGGAAGAGGAGTATGGGGAGCTGAGCTTCTATGTCATTGCTGGGAAGAGGAGTATGGGGAGCTGAGCTACTAAGTCATCGCTGGGAAGAGGAGTATGGGGAGCTGAGCTGCTAAGTCATCGCTGGGAGGAGGAGTATGAGGAGCTGAGCTGCTAAGCCATCACTTGGAGGGGGAGAATGAGGAGCTGAACTGCTGAATCACCAATGTAAGGGGGTAGTTGAGCAACTAAGATAATGGCATAGACAACTTCAGTTACTCTGCAGTGATTTTTAACAATAAATTGCTTAACCATGCAACAAAATAGTCTCAGTTCACAAAACTTTAACAAGAGTCTTACTTTTGAGCCTTGTGGCTATTTTGTAAATCTAATTGGTTAACAACTAAGCACATATATCACATTTTCAAAATAAGGATACTTGGTTTGGCTTGTTAGCTTTGTGAATTGAGCCCAAAGTGTGGTTTTCTCAAACCTAAATATTACAAGCAGGAACACCAGACATAAGCTGGAAGCCCTATATCTGTAGAGTGCCTTGCCATGTTAATAGTAGATTGCATGCATTTCCTATATTGTAAATCTCATTGGTTAACAGCTAAGCATATCTATCACATTTTTAAAATAAGGATACTTGGCTTGGCTTGTTATCTTTTTGAATCAAGCCCACAGTGTGGTTTTCTCAACCCTAAAAATGACAAGCAGGTACACCAGACATAAGCTGGGAGCCCTGTATCTGTAGAGTGCCTTGCCATGTTAATAGTAGATTACATGCATTTCCTATAGAAAAAAAGATTTCTAAAAGCAATATACATATTTACCTCCAATGGAACAGATAAATTTAAAATCAAATTCTGATCCACTTAGGCTGTCAAGCAGTCGGCCAAGATAACAGGTACTTCTTGAGGCACAGCCACGAAAGACATTTGTGGTTCCTGCCAGAGGGAAGCACACGGTTCATTTAATGATTAATGCATTCAAGTTCAATACTTCCATTATTTGGATATACTGATTACTCTCATCAAACAGTAAAACACCAAATGCCATCAGCCAAAAATAATAAGCTTGAAATGGACTGCATGAACTGTTGAAAGAGCTGCTTGTAACTGACCCCAGGGCATGGAAACAGAAAATAAAATACTTGGCATATAGTCAAACCAATCAGCCAACACCAGGGCCAACAGTTATAATCCTCATGGGTAGGGCTTGCCAAAGTGGGTGTGGTTTAGAGTACACGTGGGCAAGGTATAATTGTAGCTATAGACTGAACAGAGAAGGGGCGGGGTTTAAATGGAACAGCTGGATATTTGTCTCAGGACTTGACACAATGCTTACATCTGATGATTAGTAACCTAGCATTTCAAGAGCTTAGATAAAATTAGGATTTAAATTGTATGTCCAGCCAACATTAGGTGTTAGGGATTGGCGTTCAGAGTTAGAATAATGAATAAAGCATACAAGAAGTGGAGAGTTAAAGTTATGGGTGAGTTAAGGGTTACATTTTAAGAGATGATTGTTTGGTGAAAATTTTGGCTCACTTACCCGTGTATTTTTCAGTCCGGGTGACCCCTTTGGGGATCCCCACGCTTTTGTGAAGAGCAGCTGAATGCAAAACCAATGACTTATTTTGAATTGTACAGATCTAAGTCCAGGGCCTTACCTCCACCTAACCTTTGATGTTCTAATTGGTGTCTGTGACCCATTTGGAAAGATTTCACCCCACTTCCACTCATGACAAGAGAGCTTTAATTTCACTTCTTCTCCTAACCAGAGAAATCTCACCCTACTTAATCTCCTGACCAGAGAGATTTCTCCTCACTTCCTCTCCTAACCAGGGAGATTTCACTTCATTTCCTCTCCTGACCAGAGAGATTTCACCAAATATCCTTTCCTGACCAGAGAGATTCCATCTCAATTCCTTTCCTGACCAGAGAAATATCACCCCATTTACCCTTCTGGCCAGAGAGATTTCAATGTAGTTCCTCTCCTAGCCAGAGAAATTTTATTTAACTTAATCTCTTGTCCAGAGAGATTTCTCCTCACTTCCTCTCCTAACCAGGGAGATTTCACTTCACTTCCTCTCCTGACCAGAGAAATATCACCCCGTTTCCTTTCCTGTCCAGATAGATTTCTCCTCACTTCCTCTCCTGACGAGGAAGATTTCACTTCTTCTCCTGACCAGAGAAATATCACCTCATTTCCTCTCCTAACTAGAGAGATTGCTATTCACTTCCTCGCCTAACCACTTCACCTAATCTTCTGCCCTGTTCTGACTAGAAAGATTTCACCTCACTTCCTCTCCTGCCCAGAGAAATTTCACCTAATTTCTTCTAACCAGGAAGATTTCACCTCACTTCCTCTCCTGCCCAGAGAGACTCACCTTATGTTTTCTCCTAACCAGGGAGATTTCACCTCACTTCCTCTCCTTACCAAAGAGATTCACCTTACTTCTTTTTCAAACCAGGGAGATTTCACCTCACTTCCTCTCCTTACCAGAGAGACTCACCTTACTTCTTCTCCTAACCAGGGAGATTTCACCTCACTTCCTCTCCTTACCAGAGAGACTCACCTTACGTCTTCTCCTAACCAGGGAGATTTCACCTCACTTCCTCTCCTTACCAGAGAGACTCACCTTATGTCTTCTCCTAACCAGGGAGATTTCATCTCACTTCCTCTCCTTACCAAAGAGATTCACCATACTTCTTATCCAAACCAGGGAGATTTCATCTCACTTCCTCTCCTTACCAGAGAGATTCACCATACTTCTCCTAACCAGGGAGATTTTATCTCACTTCCTCTCCTAACCAAGCATTTTTTTTTCCCACTTCCTCTCAAGACCAGAACAATTTCACCTAACTTCCGCTCTTGACTGGAGAGATTATAACACACTTCCTCTCCTGACCAGTCAAATTTCACCTCACTTCGTCTCCTGCCCAGATAGATTTTACCTTTCTTCTTATCCAAACCAGTTTTTTTCGCACTTCCTCTCCTGACCAGAGAAATTTCACCTCACTCCCACTCCTAACCAGAGAGATTTCAACACACTTCCTCTCAACACACTTTATCTCTTCCTCAGAGAGATTTTACCTTGCTTCTTCTCCTAAAAAGGATGATTTCAACTCTCCTCCTCTCCTGCCCAAGGAGATTTCACCTCACTTCCTCTCCTGCTCAGAGAGATTTCACCTCACTTCCTCTCCTGCCCAGAGATATTTCCCCTCACTTCCTCTCCTGCCCAGAGAGATTTCACCTCACTTCCTCTCCTGCCCAGAGAGATTTCACCTCACTTCCTCTCCTGCCCGGAGAGATTTCATCTCACTTCCTCTCCTGCCCAGAGAGATTTCACCTCACTTCCTCTCCTGCCCAGAGATATTTCCCCTCACTTCCTCTCCTGCCCAGAGAGATTACACCTCACTTCCTTTCCTGCTCAGAGAGATTTCACCTCACTTCCTTTCCTGCCCAGAGAGATTTCACCTCACTTCCTCTCCTGCTCAGAGAGATTTCACCTCACTTCCTCTCCTGCCCAGAGAGATTTCACCTCACTTCCTCTCCTGCCCAGAGAGATTTCACCTCACTTCCTCTCCTGCCCGGAGAGATTTCATCTCACTTCCTCTCCTGCCCAGAGAGATTTCACCTCACTTCCTCTCCTGCCCAGAGAGATTTCACCTCACTTCCTTTCATGCCCAGAGAAATTTCACTTGTGGGTTCAAAGACCACAAATAAAAAAATGGAGTTGGGTTATAATAGGGACTTTGGG
>NC_138779.1:208833869-208846369 GCF_965119305.1 Pelophylax lessonae | reverse complement strand
GATGCCACTGCATGCAAGGTTGCAATGTTCATTCTGAAGTCTAAGGCTGGGTTCACACTTATGTGAATTGGATGCGGGTTTCCCCCACATCGAAATCGCATGCCAGGAGGCTCCTCTGGGATGGCTGCAGAGCGAATTGCACAGGAGTCCAGTGTGTCTTCTGGTCCATTTCAGTTCCGAATTCAGCTGGAAATTCGGATAGAAATTGGACCTGAAACGGTGAACTGGGACGCAACGGGACCCCGGCTGTGAGCCGCTCCGCACGGAGGTGTGAACCCAGCCTCAAGGTCTGTATTTTTTTCAATGTAGCCTTCATTCTGTATATAATTATTATGTCAGAGCTAACATAGTCTCATGATCTGAGACCCTTCTGATTGCTTTCTGCTTGTCAAAGGGGACATGAGCTGTCATGACATTTTTTAAACATATCCACAGCATGGGACATTATGCTTGAGGATGTTTATTTAAATTCTGCAAGCGAGAAGGATCCCAAAAATATTTAAATGTGCATGTTTGTTTAAGCAATAAAATGGGATTATTATACCTCCGCAATAGCAGGTAGACTGGTAGCTAATCGTTGTTCCATTGACACTGTATTTCTGACTGCCGCAGGTACTTTGTCGGGCACAACCTCGAATAGATGACGCAATTCCTGCAAAAATATAAATAAATAAATAAAAATAAATGCTAGGAGCAACAATAATAATATTATTATCATTATTATTATTATTATTATTATTATTATTATTATTATTATTATTATTAACAGTATTATTATTGTTATTATAATTATTATTATTATTATTATTATTATTATTATTATTATTATTATTATTAATAGTATTATTATCATTATCATTATTATTATCATTATTATCATTATTATTATTATTATTATTATTATTATTATTATTATTATCATTATTATTAATAGTATTATTATTATTATTATTATTATTATTATCATTATTATTAATAGTATTATTATTATTATTATTAATATTATTATTATTATTATTATTATTATTATCATTATCATTATTATTATTATTATTATTATTATTATTATTATTATTATTAATAGTATTATTATCATTATCATTATTATTATCATTGTTATCATTATTATTATTATTATTATTATTATTATTATTATTATCATTATTATTAATAGTATTATTATTATTATTATTATTATTATTATTATTATCATTATTATTAATAGTATTATTATTATTATTATTATTATTATTAATATTATTATTATTATTATTATTATTATTATTATTATCATTATCATTATTATTATTATTATTATTATTATTATTATTATTATTATTATTATTATTATTATCATTATTATTATTATTAATATTAGTATTAGTATTATTATTATTTTTATTATTAATAGTATTATTATTATTAATAATAGTATTATTATTATTATTATTATTATTATTATTATTATTATTATTAATAATAATAATAATAATAATAATAATAATACTAATAATAATAATTTAAAACATTAATTATCAAGTTTAAAGTGATGCTTAAGTGGAACTTCACCCTAAAGTGGTTTATGCCCTCCTGCTCCTCTCCTCTACTATTTTTGGCCTTTTTCTTTTGAGGAAGGGAGTGGAGTACCTGGTTTTGACAGGCACCTTGTTCTCACTTCCGGTCGCATCGCCAGGGCAAATCCACCAGAATTTCTCCCTCACCCGCAACCTGATGGGACACATTACAGGTCCCAGAAGGCTGCGGGACCATTCACAAAGTGCAGCACGGCTCTCACATGTGCAGTTGTTAGACCGCTGTCAGGCCGCAAGGAATCACAGACGGCTGCCCACAGCAAACATGCCTGTGCCGGGGACTCGAAGACCAGTGAAGAACTGGTTCGGGTGAGGGCAGTGCTGGACCCTTGGACAGGTAAGTGTCCTTTTTGTACAGTATTTGTAACTGCTGACTTTTTTTTTCAAAGAGAGCAAAGAACCGCTTTAAGAAAGTAGCTTAGAGTGGCCATCAATTTTTTTGCCAATAAGCTGCCAACATATCTTCAGAAACCCAAAAGAAAACCCATGCACAGGAAAAACATGCAACCATGCAAATAGTGTTCTAACTGGGACACTTGATTTTATTGTACATGTAATTTTTCAAAAAAAGAAAATGACTTACCACCTATGGTAGTAGAATAGAGAGCACACACAGTCTCTTCTCCATAACAGTCCACCGTTTGCGTATTGTAACACCAGCTGGAAGAAGATGATTGGCAGGTGGGACAGGTCACTCCGTTGGGTTGAGGGCTGACTGATGGCACTTTAAATCAGAACATAAATAATTAATTTTTTGCAAATGGTGGAATGCAAAGGTTGACCACTCTCCCACTGGTCATTTTTGACAATGGATTCAATAATTTTCATTGTACCAGGATAAATGTGGAAGCCCACTCATAACATGGACCACCAGAAGTATCTACAAGCAGACCACAATGGTTGGAGGTCACAATCCAGCCTTATGATGATGTGGGCAAAAGGCAAAGGAATTGCATGCCAGGTATCATCTAAAACTCATACTCAGGTGCAGCTGAACCTTTTTATGACCTAATTCATTGCCACACCTACCGAAAATTCTATTGAGTCAACCAACATTAGCAGGTAAAATTTTGGCCATCCATGATTGTCAAATGGATCCTTCAGGAGATATATATAACCCTTCACCTGCTGCAGCTTTTCTCTCCATCTCTCCAGATGTCTTTCAGGATAGCCATGTGAGCCCTGTCCTCTTCTTCCTCTGTCTTTCCTGACAGCCGAAAGTCCTTAATGAAAGCAGTGCTGACATAACTGCCCCACCAGGCCATTTCATGTGGCCCTCGTACCTCTGCTGCAGCTGCTGCAACCCCTTGGTCCCTACCCCCACAGCAGTCAGCAGCAGAGAGGAGGACAGAATTCCTCCGACAGATCCTCTCTGTACAGCAGCAGAACCCCCTAGGCTCCACCTCCCCTGGTCTCCGACAGCTGACTCCAGCCCTCCCCTAGTCCTCCTCCAGAACCTGCATTTTCTGCTTCTCAGCTCTGCCCCCAGCTTCTTCCTGGCAATAGAACAAGGTAAGGGGGGGGGGGTGCACTGTGATGTAAGGGAGGGTGGGGGACTCTTGACTCCTGATGGTGGGTCTCTTGACATCTCATATAAGGGGGGGTGCTCTGGACATCTAGTCTTACAAATACAACTGGCCCTTTCTGGGCAGCCATAATGTTGATGTGGCCCACAATGAAAGTGTGCTTGACACAATCAATACATCAATACACTTGAGCATCATTCAACCAAAAAGACTGAGGACATCTGGGGGTGGAGAAGTGGTATTGTAGTGGACAGCTCTGGCTCTGCTTAAAAAACCTCTGGGGGGGGGGGGGGGGGTAAAAAAAGAGAATTTAGCCTAGAGCTGAGCTTTTAACTTTGATCTGAGGTAGTGGTAATTTAAAGCCATCAAATGATTCCAATCCATCCTTGGTCATGTGACAATGGGTGACTTTCGTTCGAACCACCAACAGGCTTGTATTAGACAGACTAGCTCACCTAGTTTAGCACCCACCTTAGAACCCCTGCAGAGGATCCAGAATTTGGACCCCCCCATGGTATAGAGAAGAATAACCTTCATGCATGCGGAGGCAAGGCATTGTCCACCTGTGTTCACAGAAGGTTGCAAGCTCCTGCCCGAATACTGCAACATCAGCAGATATAAGTCATTTTCTTTTCATTTTATTGAAATGTATTTGAGATAATCAATATATTCAGTCAATTAATACACAACAAGGGCTCTCCTGCCTCCTTTTTTTTCTGGTGGATACCCCAAGTCCCCCCACGGTTCTTTAACCACTTTAAGACCAGGCCTATTTCTGACATTTGATGTTTAAAAGTTAAAATCCATATTTTTTGCTAGAAAATTACTTAGAACCCATATATATATATATATATATATATATATATATATATATATATATATATTAAAAGAGACCCTAGAGAATAAAATGACAGTCATTGCAATATTAGTTAGTAGACGCGATAACTTTTGTGAAATCCAATAAAAAAATTTTACCAAAAATATGTAGTAGAAAACAAATTGGCCTAAAATGTTAAAAATTTTGATTTTTTAATTTTTTTCTGTCATATAGCAGAATTTGAAAAATATTGTTTTTTTTCAAAATTGTCGCTTTTTTTTTTGTTTATAGCGCAAAAAAATAAAAACTGCACAGATGATTAAATACCGTCAAAAGAAAGCTCTATTTGTGAGAAAAAAAGGACGTAAATTTTGTTTTCTGTACAGCGTCGCGCGGCCACGCAATTGTCCGTTAAAGTATTGCAATGCCGAATCGTAAAATAGGGCCTGGTCAGGAAGCGGGCAAATCCTTCCGGTCTTAAAGTGTTCACTCATGTTATGCTTTGTACACACGCATCGATAGTTGGCCTTGAATTTTCGGCCAACGTCCAATCGGCCGATTTTCTGCTTGTTAGTATGATGCTTTCGACAACCGACTCCGACTTTTCGGCCGAACAAAATCTGGTGTGCATGCTATAAAATTTTTGTTGGCCGTCAACAGAACGGCCGATTTTCCGTCAGTCAGTACAGATTTCAGGAGACAAAAATCTGATGAGCAAGACTGGGCATGCTCAGAGAAGAAAAAACACACGGAAAGTCAACCATCACATGACATCACTTCTGAAGCTGGTTTTTGTTGGCCGAGAAAATTCGTGTGCAGTCTAGAGCACATTTCAACCAACACAACAACACTGGACAAAAGACGGCCGATCGGTCGGCCGATAATCGCTGCGTGTGTACGAGGCATAAGAGTGATTCATTTTTAGAAAGTTTTTTGTTATTTCGGGAGAAAATATAATTGTCATTCCGAATCGATTTGTATTTTCAGAAGTTATGTCGGAAGATTGGTGATATATTGCTTTTAATGTGTTAATTCGTTATTTTGGAAGTCTACTTATGCACTCTGAGTCATCCCTGCTAGTCCAACCCACAAAGAGAAATGGAACGAACTGATTGGATGATATAGATTGGAGTTGAGTTCGTCCAAAAGTAACGAAATGGATTTGAATTGGAATTGTTTCGTATATGATCCTGTCTCTTCCATTGGTCTCTTCTGCAGCGTCATCTCCCGGCTGGCAGCCAGCCAGAGGACGAAACCGCCAAGACCAGGAAGCAACCCGAGAGCCATGAGGACACACATTAGCTTCCATGAGAGTCTATATAATATTTATATTTATATAATATTTAGGTCCTTGTTTACAAAACACTGCACTTACCTGGCAGAATAGGCGCGGTGCAGTTATCCAAAGGGCAACAGGAGGTGGACATCTTGGTAGTGCCATAAAGAGTGCTAATGCTTCCAATTTTGTTACACAGGTTTTGCAGTGCACATGACCGGACGTATCTTGTAGAGTTCTGTCCATCTGCCACCAATGGACACCAAAGAGTTTTATAAATATGTACTTTCAAAATTGCGGTAAAATATTTTCACCCTCCACCAACCACACCAACATAAGGACCACCAAAAGGCTACCAGACCTGGTTCAGAGGTATGCATATAACATTGTTCCAGAAGGCTGTGTCGGCAGAAACGGGAATGGGTCCCCAAACTTGGCTTTGACTATGGCTAATTCTAAATTCCACCCCAATCTGTTTTGATTTGAGTCCAGTTTAATAGGCAGTTTTTTTTTTTTTTAAGACCCAGTTCACACTGGGGCGACCTGTCAAGTGACCTGGTCGCCTGACAGGTCGCCGTAGGTCGCCTGCCATAGAGAAGCTGTGGACCCGTTCTAATAGGAGCAACACAAGTCGCTCCGACTTAGAAAAAGGGTCCGGAGCTTCTTTGGGGCGACCTGGAATGACCTGCATTGACTTCAATGTTATGAAGTCCGTGCTCCGAGGTCATGGTGTGAGCTGCGCACCGCGACCTGTGAGGTCGCCCCGGCAAGTAGCGTTGCCCCAGTGTGAACGGGGTCTCAAGGGTTGTAAGCTTTAAACATGAAATATGAACAAAGCATATCCCTCTACAATGTGTATGTATCTAAATGCAGAGCACAAAGTTATTTTCTAATATTATATCATAGAAACATATGGGATCAACATTATCGACATATAATATGACCGTTTTGTGCAGTCAATGTGTGGTCTGAAGTAAATAGATCTGATATATATGGATCAACGCGTTTTGCCCAAATAAGGGGCTTCTTCAGGATCCACTAATTCCAAACTCTTCCCCCTCCCCTTTTCCCTTCTCCTCCCCTTTCCCCTACCTCCCCTCCCTTTTTACTCTTCCCCTTCCTGTAATCTCTGTGCATCACCTGAGGCCAGTCACTGCATTAGGTATATGTGAGGGTGTACAACCACTTTAAGTTGAACTCCAACCTCCCCTTCAGTCTTGCACAGTTGTACAGGCTCCTCTCCTGGACTGAAATGGCTTCCTCTGATTTCAGTACACACTGTGAGCTTCTCGCAATGTGCATTAGAAGTTGCCGCAAGTCAGATAGAGCCCATCTCATTTTCATGGCCTGAGGGCGCCAAGCATAATCTAGCCCTTTCCTTCCCAGCCTGACTGTTTTTTTTTTGCCTATCCTTTCATTCCGTTTTTCAGTTCTTTTAATCATGTTAGCTCAGTATCACGTGTGGGTTTTACCCAGGGTAGTCTGCATGCAAATACAATCTGCTTAAGAACACCCACAACTCCAGACTGCCGTACACCCACATTATAGCCACTGGATGGAGCAGACAATTATAATATATATTACTAATAATAATAATGGTAATAAAAAATATATATATTATTAATTATAGTATTACATCAGCTCCATCTAGTGGCCATAATGCAGCATTTTCCTGATTTACTCTATTCTGTATGAGTGAAAAACATTCGGCCTAAAGACACAATAGCCTAAATACATTTGTTTCTTTAACCACTTGCCGACCGCCGCACGACTATTTACTGCGGCAGTCAGCCTCTCCTGGGCAAAGTGACGTACCGGTACGTCACCCGCCCACGAGCCTCTAAGGGGCGAGTGTGCACCCTTGGGGGGTGAGCATGCGCCGCCGGAGGCGCGCTCCCGCCCCCGCTCGTTCCCTGACATCCCCGAGTATGTGACCGGCGGCTCCGATGTCCGCCGGCCCCTCGCGATCTCCCGAAGGAGAGGGAGAAAGGCAGACGGCTGATGTAAACACAACCGTCTGTCATTCTCCCTTATGCCCTGTACACACTATCAGATTATCTGAAGACTTTTGTCTTCAGATTTACCTTTTCTATGTAGTGCAAGGGCCTGCCGGATTGGATACAAATTGAAAGTGTTTATGTTTGACCTCATATTATATGGTTTTGGTAAGTCTGCAGACAAAAGTCTTCAGATAATCTGATAGTGTGTACAGGGCATTAGATCATGACAGAGGCTATGCGATCCTGCTATGTAGGATCGCATGTCTCTGTTATGATCTAACAAGCCACGCCCCTTGACAGTTAGAATCACGCCCCTAGGGACACACTTAACCCCTTGATCACCAATAAAGTTAACCCCTTCCCTGCCAGTGTCATTTTGACAGTAACAGTGCATATGTATAGCACTGATTACTGCAGTAATGTCACTGGTCCCCCCAAAAGTGTCAAAAATGTCAGTCAAGGGTCCGATCTGTCCACCACAATGTCGTAGTCCCGCAAAAAAAATCGCAGATCGCCGCCATTACTAGTAAAAAAAAAAAAAAACAATAAAAATTACATAAATCCTTCCCGTAGTTAGTAAACGCAATAACTTTTGCACAAACCAATCAAAATACGCTTATTGTGATTTTTTTTTTACCAAAAATATGTAGCAAAAAACAAATTGGCCTAAAATGTAAAAAAATTTAGATTTTTACATTTTTTTGGGGGGGAATTTCATATAAAAAAATGTTAAAAATATTGTTATTTTTGCAAAATTTACGCTCTTTTTTTTTGTTTATAGCTCAAAAAGTAAAAATCACACAGGTAATCAAATACCACCAAAAGAAAGCTCTGTTTGTGGGGAAAAAAAGAACGTTTATTTAATTTGGGTACAGCGGCGCACGTGCAATTGTCCGTTAAATTCACGCAGTGCCGAATCGCAAAATACCCCCTGGTCAGGAAGGGGGTAAAATCTTCCGGGGCTTAAGTGGTTAATTAACCAGATAAACATGATATTAGTACTTATCAATATGCGCAGGCTCTTAAAAAATACATGGACCAACCTTCTCTATTATATGTGTGGCGAAAAATGTCTCCCGGGCGGGCACAGGGGATCGGTAGGAGGAAGGGCAACTTGGACCAGCGTAGAGAATTAGTCCGAATTAGACCGCGCAATTGTCCGTTAAAGTCACACAGTGCCGAAACGCAAAATAGGGCCTGGTCAGGAAGGGGGTACAATCTTCCGGGGCTTAAGTGGTTAATAATAGTATTACATCAGCTCCATCCAGTGGCCATAATGCAGCATTTTCCTGATTTACTCTATTCTGTATTAGTGAAAAACATTCAGCCTAAAGACACAATAGCCTAAAAACATTTGTTTCTTTAACCACGCCTATTTAGCCATGCCCACTGTAGATTAGCCATACCCACTTTTTTGCACTGCTGGAAGCCCCCACCCCATCTGTCCAGTTTTTTATGGACTAAAAGCAGCAAACCCTCTTTCATCTCCTGGATTCAATACACCGGTCCTCATTCAGGATCTGTTTTGGATACAATCAGCATTTAAACCCAACTTACCCAGAGTGGATTCTGTATAGGAGGTTGCACAAACATAGCCCTCAAGGCAGGTTACAGCTTCACCTGTGCATGATGTGGAGTTTGTAGACATGCATTCTATACAGGTGAGAGAATGACCTAATTTAGGGTAAAAAGAGGGTTATTTTTAATTTTTTTTTTTTTTTGTCCAGTCCAGAAAAAAAAACATAAAAACTGTATAAAATAAGCAAACTTAGCCTAACACCTTGGGGTCTATTTACAGCGGATAAAATAAGTATTGAACACGTCACCATTTTTCTAGGTAAATATATTACATGTTAATATACAATACCCCAGTTTTTCCCTGCAGCCATGGATTTATTTGATTTTATTAAACACACAAAAAAAAACACGTAAGAAATTATAGTGGGAGGGGTAGTGGGAGTACTGGGAGTGTCCATCACAAGTTCCACACACCTCCGGAAGCTCCGACACGTCCATGGTGACGTCAAATCCTATTATTGGAACGCAAATGCAAATGGCCATTGCGGTATATTTTTTTCATGCTTTCAACAAGAATACATTTTGTGAGTGAGCATTTTATATTAGTAAAAGCTTTTTAAAATTAAAATGGTATCACGCCGTGATCTTTTAAAGCGGAGTTCCACCCAAAAATGGAACTTCCGCTTTATGTATTCTAACCCCCAGACATGCCACATTTGGCATGTCATTTTTTTTTTGGGGGGGGGGGGGGGGCGGGTACCTAGTTTTGACAGGTACCCGCTCCCACTTCCGCTCGGAGCGCCGCAGCGCCCTGAACGGAAGTTCTCCTCTCTCCCTCCCTCCCTGCAATCTTCTGGGACACGTCAGAGGTCCCAGAAGATTGCCGGCCAATCAAGACGCGCAGCGCGACTCGCGCATGCGCAGTGGGTACCCGGCTGTGAAGCCGCAAACTGTCACAGCCGGGTGCCCACAGCAGTGATGCCGGCGCCGAGGGAGAGGATCGAGGCTTCGGGCGGCCGCATTGCGGGACCGTTGGACAGGTGAGTGAAATGGCTGGAACTCCGCTTTAACCACATAACGACCGCCCACCACAGATATACTGCGGCAGGCAGCCGCTGCTGGGAAAAGTGACGTAGGGGTACGTCACTCGCTCAGCCGCCTGTGTTTGTGTACGGCTGAATTTGCATCGCATTCGGACCAAAGTCGCACAGGACCTTTTATTTGGGTGTTCACACCTACGCGATCCGATTCATGTCCGAATTGACAGTTCACACTGCGATATGCAAATTGATCTGGATGTGGATAGATAGCAGCACCTAGAGGAGCTGCATATATTATCTGATGATATAAAGCCTGAATACCGTGGCATCTTTTGAGTTGCTACAGCTATTGTGCTTATTTTATAAAAAATTTGTCTGCACTTAAAGCGCTTTTCTATCTTTTTTTTTTGCGAACTGATCTGGGGGGTGACGTTAACTTTGTATTGACACCCCCAGGAGTTCTCATATGGCAGTGTGAACTGCCTGCGAGTTGAGTGCGATGCGAGAACCCCTTAGTGGATTTGCAGGGGTTCTACTTAGTTACTAAACATCTCTGGGGATCACACTGCATATTCCCAGCGTTCCCCGCATCGCACAAATGCAAACCGGGACACATGCGAAGCGGGGAACGCTGGGAATATGCAGCGTGATCCCCAGAGATATATAGTAACTAAGTAGAACTACTTCACTACTGTACTTAAGTACGGAAAGGCGGTATCTGTACTTTCCTAGAGTAGAATTTTTTTCTCCTACTTCCACTTTTACTTCACTACATTTTTTCAATGATTTCAATACTTCTACTCCGATATTTTTTTTTTTGTGCTGCATAGTTACTCGTTACAATTATAAAAATAACCACTGCCAGAACAGTAGATGGCAGGTTTCATGAAGCTCAAAACATGTGTATAATGTCATGTGTATTATCAGCGCATACGAAAATAAATGCTACTGTATGTATACATAAAAGCTGCATTTGAAATAATAAAAAACAATATCATGTTCAAACTTTTGACTTCTTTCTTTAACCACTTGCCGTCTGCTCACTAGAGCTCTACTGCGGCAAAGTGGCTCGATAACGTCTGGCGACGTAGTACTACGTCACCAGACATTCCTCTTTCTCGACGGCGCGCGCGCGCCGCCGGAGGCCCGCTCCCGCTGTATTCAGTCACAGCGGGAGTCGGGCCAGGGGAGGAGCGGCTGCTCTTCCCCGATCGTCGGGGAACACAAGCGGGCGGATCTCCTAAGTGACAGATTGCAGGGTCAGCATAGCTGAACATCCGATCTGTCCCTGTGTCACTCAGTCACCTCCCCCCACACACGTCACTAAGCACCAGGCATACATTAACCCCTCCCTCTCCAATAAAATTAACCCCTTCCCTGCCAGTGTCATTTTTACAGTAACAGTGCATATGTATAGCACTGATTACTGTAGTAATGTCACTGGTACCCCCAAAAGTGTCAAAAATGTCAGTCAAGGGTCCGATCTGTCCGCCGCAATGTCGCAGTCCCGCAAAACAAATCGCAGATCGCCGCCATTACTCGTTAAAAAAACCCACCAAAAATGACAAAAATCTTTCCCTTAGTTAGTAAACGCGATAACTTTTGCGCAAACCAATCAAAATACGCTTATTGCGTTTTTTTTTTTTTTTTTACCAAAAATAGGTAGCAGAAAACAAATTGGCCAAAAATTTTAAAAAAAATTGATTTTTACATTTTTTTTTGGGGGGGGGGGGGATTTCATATAAAAAAACATGAAAAATATTGTTATTTTTTCAAAATTTACGCTCGTTTTTTGTTTATAGCGCAAAAAGTAAAAATCGCACAGGTGATCAAATACCACCAAAAGAAAGCTCTGTTTGTGGGAAAAAAAGGACGTCATTTCGTTTAGGTACAGCGTCGCACGACCGCGCAATCGTCCGTTAAAATCACGCAGTGCCGAATCGCAAAATAGGGCCTGGTCAGGAAGGGGGTAAAATCTTCCGGGGCTTAAGTGGTTAATTAACCAGATAAACATGATATTAGTACTTATCAATATGCGCAGGCTCTTAAAAAATACATGGACCAACCTTCTCTATTATATGTGTGGTGAAAAATGTCTCCCGGGCAGGCACAGGGGATCGGTAGGAGGAAGGGCAACTTGGACCAGCGTAGAGAATTAGTCCGAATCAGACCGCGCAATTGTCCGTTAAAGTCACGCAGTGCCGAATCGCAAAATAGGGCCTGGTCAGTACAAAAAATGTTGAATACTTTAGTACTTCTACTCAAGTCACTTTTTGATCGAGCGCTTGTACTTTTACTCAAGTATGGGTTTCGAGTACTTTATACAACTCTGGTGATCCCGCATCGCATCCGCACCCCTGGCAGTTCACACTGCCATATGCGATACGCAGGGGGTGCCAATTGAAAGTTAACAACACCCCCAGTTGTGATCACATATCGCAGTGCGATCTGCAAGTTCGCACAGAATCGGATCGCACTAGTGCGAACCACCATGTGATCCGATTCTGCTGCGGATAAAAAAAAAAAGGGTCCTGTGCGTGTTGGGTGCGGATGCGGTGCGAATTCAGCCATACAAACTTATTGGCTTATTTTGCACCGCACAGACATCGCATGTGATTTCAGGAGCAGTGCTCTCCGAATCACATGCGATCTCTGCGATCGCAGTAATGTGAATCGGCCCTAAAGGAGGCAGATAGGAGGGGCTCACGGTTGGGGTGCACAGAGTCAGACA
>NC_138779.1:208713869-208828869 GCF_965119305.1 Pelophylax lessonae | reverse complement strand
CATCTCTGGGACATTATGTTTCGGTCCATCCAACGCTACCAGGTTTCACCTCAGTCTGTTCAGGAGCTCAGTGATGCCCTGGTCCAGATCTGGGAGGAAATACCCCAGGACACCATCCGTTGTCTCGTCAGGAGCATGCCCCGACATTGTCAGACATACATACAAGCACGTGGAGGCCATACAAACTACTGAGGACCATTTTGAGTTGCTGCAATGAAAGTTCAGCAAAATGGACTCGCCTGATGCATCATTTTTTCACTTTGATTTTTGGGGTGTCTTTGAATTCAGCCCTCTGTAGGGTGATCATTTTAATTTCCATCAAATCATGTGGCATCCTTTCCTTCCTAACACATTACCCAGTCCATACCAGTATAGATCCTAACACATTACCCAGTCCATATCAGTATAGATCCTAACATATTACCCAGTCCATAACAGTATAGATCCTAACACATTACCCAGTCCATACCAGTATAGATCCTAACACATTACCCACTCCCTACCAGTATAGATCCTAACACATTACCCAGTCCATACCAGTATAGATCCTAACACATTACTCAGGCCTTACCAGTATAGATCCTAACACATTACCCTGTCCATATCAGTATAGATCCTAACACATTACCCAGTCCATACCAGTATAGATCCTAACACATTACCCAGTCCATACCAGTATAGACCCTAACACATTACCCAGTCCATACCAGTATAGATCCTAATACATCACCCAGTCCATACCAGTATAGATCCTAACACATTACCCTGTCCATACCAGTATAGATCCTAACACATTGCCCAGTCCATACCAGTATAGATGCTAACACATTACCCAGTCCATACCAGTATAGATCCAAACACATTACCCAGTCCATACCAGTATAGATCCTAACACATTAGCCAGTCCATACCAGTATAGATCCTAACACATTAGCCAGTCCATACCAGTATAGATCCTAACACATTAGCCAGTCCATACCAGTATAGATCCTAACACATTAGCCAGTCCATACCAGTATAGATCCTAACACATTAGTCAGTCCATACCAGTTTAGATCCTAACACATTACCCAGTCCATACCAGTATAGATCCTAACACATTACCCACTCCCTACCAGTATAGATCCTAACACATTACCCAGTCCATACCAGTATAGATCCTAACACATTACCCAGTCCATACCAGTATAGATGCTAACACATTACCCAGTCCATACCAGTATAGATCCAAACACATTACCCAGTCCATACCAGTATAGATCCTAACACATTAGCCAGTCCATACCAGTATAGATCCTAACACATTAGCCAGTCCATACCAGTATAGATCCTAACACATTAGTCAGTCCATACCAGTATAGATCCTAACACATTACCCAGTCCTTTCCAGTATAGATCCTAACACATTACCCAGTCCTTACCAGTATAGATCCTAACACATTACCCAGTCCTTTCCAGTATAGATCCTAACACATTACCCAGTCCATACCAGTATAGATCCTAACACATTACCCAGTCCTTTCCAGTATAGATCCTAACACATTACCCAGTCCTTACCAGTATGGATCCTAACACATTACCCAGTCCATACCAGTATAGATCCTAACACATTACCCAGTCCATACCAGTATAGATCCTAACACATTAGCCAGTCCATACCAGTATAGATCCTAACACATAACCCAGTCCATACCAGTATAGATATCCAGCGTGAGATTTTTCCCCATTGAGATCTGATGTGTTTTCAAAGTGTTCCTTTAATGTTTTTGAGCAGTTAACTTCAGCACAACTTATCTCTAGTCCTGTTTAGTCCTAATATTAATAATTGCATTACAGTATTGCATCTAACCACTAGAGGGAGTGTTTACACTACATAACCATCTGTCTGATTCTAAAGAAGGATCATAAATCTCCATGCACATTGAATTAGAATAATATTTGGTAAAAAGGAAAACGGTATGAAAAAACAATGTGTGTAAATGAAAACTGCCAGAAAAAGGCAGAGCCACCAACATTTTAATTAAATCTGTAAGGCTGTAAACAACTTTTAAAATGGCATTAACATAATAAACATATATGGGATTTTAGTGATTTGGATTACATAACCTCATACACAAATCCAAACTATATAGGAAACTTTAAATTTGCCCTTCCAGTGAAATATGGACAATCAATGGCAAGAAACTTGTATTTTGATAAAAGCAAGAAAATCATTTTATTACATACAAAGTTTAAAAACAACATACAAAAACCACACAAAAAAAATGGGAAGGATTGATAAATGATGTGGTTGTAAAAAGCTTAGTATTAAAAAATCAGTCTACGGGTTTTGCAGGGCTTCTACTTCATCAGGACTGTGGATAAAGCTTTTCAACACAGCTAGTGGGAGAAACGAAGATCCATCCCCTTCCCTCTACA
Source organism: Pelophylax lessonae (assembly GCF_965119305.1). NCBI lineage: Eukaryota > Metazoa > Chordata > Amphibia > Anura > Ranidae > Pelophylax > Pelophylax lessonae. The sequence goes on along the minus strand of NC_138779.1, from coordinate 208,826,451 downwards.
TTACAAAGAAACCATTGTAATTGTTGGAATTCTGCTATGTCCCCTTACATGGCCTGTGAGAGGTCAAACAGTTCCAGAGGAAAGAATAGTATATCAAAAGTACTCAGATTCTCCGAATTGTCAGCTCTAAGGAGTACTACCAGTCTGGGGTTCACTTAAAAAAAAATTAGCCACCCAAGGGGAAAGGAAAACCAAGACGTTAGAACTCTGCAGCCCTTAAAGGTGTATCCTCAAGCAGACATGCCCATGGATGGCCCAAAGCAATGTCCCCCAAACTGATGCTGTACCTCCCTGTGATTCACCAACCATCAACAACCAACTATTACACCTGTTTCTGTGTTTCTTTGTAATGTAGAGGGCAGGGGACGGATCTTTGTTTCTTTGTCAAGCTGTGTAGAAAAGCTTTATCCACAGTCCTGATGAAGCAGAAGCCCTGCGAAACACGTAGACTGATTTTTGAATACTATTGTGTATGTGGTTTTAAACATTGTATGTAATGAAATTGTTTTCTTACTTTCATAAAAATGCAAAAAAAAAGTTTCTCACCACAGAGTGTCCATATTTGACTGATAAGGCCTATTTAAAGTGATAGTAAAGGCTTGTTGTAGTTTTTTTTTTTTTTTAAATACCAAACATGTCATTCTTACCTGCTCTGTGCATTGGTTTTGCACAGAGCAGCCTGGAACCTCCTTTTCCTTCATCCCCCAGTTGCACGTCAGGCCCTTCCCTCTAGACTTGTGCTTGATGAAAAAATAATTATTTTGTTTCATTTAGATATGTTAATCTTACATAGTAGCTGAGGTTGAATAAAGACAATAGTCCATCCAGTTCAACCTGTGTAGGTGTGTGTGACCGTAATCATCTCTCATACCCCTGAATGTTCTGATCCTTGAGATGTACGTCTAAGAGTCTTTTGAAAGCCACCATACTTCCCGCAGAAACCACCTCTTATGGTAGAGAATTCCACAATCTTGTAGCCCTAACAGTAAAGAACCCCCACCGTTGCCTGAGGATAAAACGCTTTTCCTCTAATCGCATTGTATGCCCTCGAGTCCTCACGCTTTTTTTCTATGCTGAGATCACCATTGAGATATTTATAAATTGCTATCATGTCCCCTCTCAGGCGTCTCTTCTCCAGGGAGAATAAATCGAGTGATTGTAGCCACTCTTCATAAATAAGGTCCTCCAATCCCCTAATTAGTTTAGTTGCCCTTCTCTGGACTCTCTCCAGCTCCAACACGTCCCTCCTGAGGACTGGCGACCAGAACTGGACAGAATACTCCAGATGCAGTCGGACCAGAGTTTTATAAAGTGGAAGGATTATAGTTTTATCTCTGGAATACATCTCTTTTTTTATGCATGCTAATATTCTGCCGGCTTTGGCAGCTGCTGCTTGACAGTTTCGTTATTTAGTTTAATTGATGTGGTTGATTTGTTCAATTCGTATTTAGGATTTGTATTTGGAATTCACATTCGGAATTCGTTTTATATCTTTTTCAAATTTTCTTCGAATTTACTGTTTTTTTTTTAATTTGAAACTTTTGAATCGATAAATTTTGAATCGGTCTAAATTGAAATTTTTTTAAATTTTTGTTTTTCAGATTCAAATGTGGCAAAGTGAACTAACAGAAGAAAAATCTTCATCAAATGATTACAATGACTTTTTAAATCATCTTTGGCTGAACAAAAACTGCATTATTTTAAAATGGTACCCTAAAAACACGCACAGTCTTTGATTTTAGAAATATGTTTACAGTTCGATTTCGACTAGAATTCAATGTAAAATTAGATTCAAATGTCAATATGAATTTCCAAAATTAAGATGACTTTTATTTCACTATTCTGAGAATTCAGTAAACCTCATTTATACTGCAATTCGGGTATTCAGATATATCCGAATCTCCGAATAAGGCAAAATTCATCTGAATATTTATTGAAAACTAAACGAACCGCACATATCTACTTCCCTACTGCCAAGTGCCCCTACAGAAAGCAGCTTGCTGTGGGGGCACCCGAGCAGGGGCACTCCTGAGCTGCAGTTCTGCGTGTCCATTCACACAAAGAGCCGCGGCTCAGCCCTTCCTCCTCTGTCTGTCACTGGCTGTGATTGCCATTGGCTCCTGCTGCTGCCCCAGCCAATGAGGAGTGAGAGTCCCCGCAGAGCCATAGCTGTCGTGCACAGTGCTGGATCGCAGTGGGGCTCAGGTAAGTATTGGGGGGCTGGGGGGGCAGGGCAGGAGAATTTATACCTTCATGCATAGAATGCATGAAAATAAAAAATCTTGATCCTTTATAACCACTTTAAAGCCCCCCCCCCCCCCACACACTTTGAAGCATGTATAACAGATTCACAATGGTGGAAATAGGAGTGGATTAGAAGATCATAAAACATTTTTTATTTTTATTTTATTTTTTATTTTTATTCTTTCATTTTATTTTTCATTTTTCATGAGGACTTTTAATACACATTTAAGTTGTGTGCATTTTTTTATTTATTTTTTTTAATGTATAGTTGATAAAACCCTATATTTCTGCTTAATAATTTTGTTATTGTTTTTGCATATTGCATGGTTATTGGTTTAGACGCTTTTTTAGAAAGAAGCTAGCACCTCAACACTAATCACTAGACAAAAAAAAAAAAAAAATGGATGGAATTCTGCTTTAAAGCAACAACAGTATGGCTGAAATATTTGGTGACAAAATACCCCAAACCCCTTACCTTTAGTGGAGCAGTCAAACTTAAAATCGAATTCTGATCCATTTGCACTGTGAGTCAATGTGGAGAGGACACAGTTAGTTTTAGTGGCGCAGCCCCGAAAAACCATTGGTGTTCCTGTAAAAAAAAAAAAAAGAATTATATACAGCGTGAGAAATTAGGGCCACATTGGATAGGCAAAAGGCATAAAAGTCCAAAGCAAAGTCCTATTTAGATACACTAATGTCCTTTTTGTACAAACTTCTCCACCCATATATTCAGGGACGGGACGAGGGGTGGGCAGAAGGAGTTTGCATCATTGCCCTGGACACTGGATGACCTTGCCCCAGCACTGCATGCCATGGGATTTTTTTAGGAGAAAACTATGGCCTAAATGCGCTTTTAGAGGCAGCATGCAATATGCATAACTATTTTTCAGCTTTAATGACTACCAAAATAAAGAAATAGGTTATAGCATTATGTTCCTGGAATTGTAAAGAACCTTCGGACTCCTCCCGGTGTCCCCTGCACCTTTTTCTCCTACAGTTCTCCTTCTGAATTTAGCTACATATATCTAGAGGTTGCCAGAAGGAGGAAACAAAATTTTCAAAAAGTTGTCACAGTTTGTACATTTTGAGTGCCTTGGTGATGCCCCCTCCAATCCTGCAGCCTTAGGCACTGGTCCTATTGGGGTATTACATGCATGCACACATTTTCTGAGACCTGGATCATACAGGTAATGTTTCATTTTTGTCCTGGGCTACATGAAATGCAACACAAAAAAATGTGGCCCAATGGCCAACAAGTCCAACTGTTTTAAGCCCACACACCTCCTCCAATTCATGTGTGGATTATCCCACTACTGGGTTCAACAGCACACTTCAAACAAAACCAAAGAAAGTTCCCAGCTTAACTTACCAACCAGCCGGCAACCAACCAAATCATCCTGCCTAACAGCATGCATTAAAAACAGAGGTTTAGTTTGCACACATTTGCAAATACATTTGTAAGCTGCAAACCCAATTCACGGAACCCCAGTATTATCTTCAGTCCTAACTCTATACATTTTTAAGAGCCTCCATAGTAGAAGCACATTCAAAAAAATTGGAAATAGAGGACAGGTGAGCCTGGAGGGAGCCCACCCCTCCTTAAAGGCACAGGGGTGCACTGGACACCCAGCATATAGCAGAATTGCAGCAAAGATGGCCAGTGCGTCCCCTCACCAGTATTCCAACAGTACAAACAAATGTCCACTGACCCCACCTAGAACTAGCCTCCAAAGCAAGTAGCACAGGGAAGACAGAATAATTTGGTTGTTAGCAGGCTGGGGGCAGTGGCCATTTATTTGGACTGTTGAAATACTGGTGAGGGGGACACACTGGACTTCTGGCTCTCCTGGCTTGATTGGTAAGTTGACCTGGGAATTTTCTTTGGTTTTGCTTGAAACGTGTTGCCCTTCCATGTGCTCCTTGCTGCAAAGGCCATATAGGAGGAGGCAGTGGCTATTTGTTTGTACTGTTTCAACAGCACAGTAAAGTGTGTTAGAAAAACCTCAGCAGGTGTCACGCCTTAAGCCTCGTACACACACGTCGAAATTCGGCTGGGAATTTTCGTCCGACAAAATTCTGGTGTGCAGGCTATAAAATTTTTGTCCACTGTCAAAACACGTCCGATTTTCGTGTAGGCAGTACAGATTTCGACAGGGAAAAATCTAATGAGCAAGACTGGGCATGCTCAGAGATGAAAGAACACAAAGAAAGCAAACCAACACATGACATCACTTCTGAAGTAGAATTCTGTCGGACGACAAAATTTGTGTGCAGTCTAGAGCACATTCCAACCAACAGACACCACTTTGGACAACAGAAGAACGACCGGTCGGCTGAAATTAGTTGCGTGTGTACGAGGCTTAAGGCACTACATACATCTAATTCATGCCTACACTTTGAGTCATCTGAGGATGTTTGAGAAAATTGAAATGCAGAAGTATATTCATGAATAATCATCATAATATTTCATCTAATGAAACAATTATATCTCTTTTTATTACAAGCGTTCTATTGGGTGAATGGATCAAAAACCAGATAGAGTACAAAAGACTCCAGCCTCCCATGATAATACATTATCAATATGGAGCCACCAATTATGATATGTGGACATGAAAGACTTTAACCTTCAACCCCCTTAACAGAAGGATGATGTGCCATAAGTATCACCTAGTCCTAGAAGAAGGAAAAAAAAACAGACTGACTTGGTAACTGGGGATTTAGATGCAGAGAATCATGATTATTGTTGACAGCTAGATCCCCAACCACACCTACTTTGGTAAGCCTTGCCCCTGCAGGGCTGGTCTACCCTCTGCTTGAGCTGCAATAGTATTAGTAAAGAAATGCCCTTTGCTCTTTTGTTCTTTCTTTAAAGTAGAGTTCCACCCTAAAATTACACTTACCTCCATCTGCTTGCTCCGTGTCACCTGAAAAATAAATGGATAATTAAAAAAATTTTTTTCACTTACCTTGTTATGAAGAAAATATACTTACCTTCCTTCCTCTTCCTCTGTCTGCGGACTCATCCGCCGCCGTCACTTCCTTCCTGCATTGATTCCTGGGAGCTGAACGTCATCTCTCCCAGGAATCAATGCGCCTGCCCCGGCCCCGCTCGTCATGTCCGGTGCAGGCGCGTCATTCCCTGCTAAACAGCTTCTGGGCATGCCCAGAAGCTGTGCAGGGATGATGCGCCTGCACCAGAAGTGACGGTGGGGCTGGTGCAGTGCATTGTGGGACCAAAGAGGACGGAAGAGGACGCCGGAGAGGACGCCCTGACTTCAGCTGCCCACACCTGAGATGTAGATGCAGACAATACATTTTCAAGGTAATTATTTCTTCTAAAAGGTAAGTGCAACCCGGGACAGATCAGAGGCTAGCCATTGTGGAATGCACTAGCCCTGACTGTCCCGGGGGTATTTTTATCTCATTTTTTTTTTTAACAGGAACTCCGCTTTAAAATGAAGACAACTGTAGGTCAAACAGCTCAGCCAATTGTCCAGAATCTAAGAGGGCAGACCAGTTCTGAAGGGGCAAGGCCTACCAAGGCAGGTGTGGTTTTGGAGCAATATGGGCATGAGTTTGGATATCAGGGCAGGTTTTAGGAAGACAGAAAGAATTATTACCTGATACTTTTGCATTGTAGGTCAAACATGCTGTTTCATTACCAGTGCATTGCATGGTATCTTCAGCATCACACCAGTCTGAATTTTCTGATGCACAGGTCGGACATATCACTCCATTGTATGATGATGTTGGTCCTGTCACTATTAGAAATATAAGGGGAAATAAAATATTTATAATTTTATCAAAGAAATTAGAGACACATGTAGATGCAAATCAGTTTTCTCCAAATTTAGCAAAGTCTATGTGATATTGTGTGTTTGCAACCCCTTTGCCTGTAATCCTGTGTAGAAGTTTACTACTGAAGATGAGACAAAACTCTAAACAGATGCACAGTTAAGAAGTGGTCATAGTCGGTTTTCATTCTGTTGTAGTGCATCTTTAGAACAACTAGAGAAGGAAATGTAGCACCCTGTCCCATATAGGGATGCTATTTATATGTAATTATGTTGGGTGGTAGTCAGGCCAGATTGATTTATAATCTTTTTGTACTATTGGTTTTCTCCTAAATTCACTTTGTGGCCCAGTTTGGACATTTTGACTTAGGGATGTACTCACTTTTGTTGCCAGCGGTTTAGACATTAATGGCTGTGTGTTGAGTTATTTTGAGGAGACAGCAAATTTACACTGTTATACAAGCTGTACACTCACTACTTTACATTGTAGCAAAGTGTCATTTCTTCAGTATTGTCACATGAAAAGATAGAATAAAACATGTACAAAAATGTGAGGGGTGTACTCACTTTTGTGAGATACTGTAAAAGTGTGGTGGTGCATGGAGGTTCAGCTAAGACTGACTTAAGACCCATGAGAAAGCTTGAGATAGCCACTGGAAAAATAAAAGAGGGGGAAGGGAAAGCCCTTATAATGTAGTACAGTGACTCTAATATAGTTATTGTCTCAAAAAAAGTTAAATATAGGAAAATATATAAATTAAATATGACCTACACCTGTTTAGGTCATGGTGACCCTACGGGGTAACACACAAACTTAAATTGTTGCAGGTGGAGAATAATCTTTCTCCATGCAGGATAGAATAGGTCATTCTCCATGTCTCAGGGGTCTCAGTCCTGGATGCTCTGGCAGGTTCTCAGGTTGGTGGTGTACTAGGCCAAGGGGAAGAATTAAAAGGGCCCATTCAGTGGTGGTCCGAAAGGCAGAGGTGCCGATTTTTGTTTGACTAAGGATGGGTTAGAATCATCGGGTTTAACCCCTAGGTGCCAACAGTACACAAATATGCAGCCTCTTGGCAGGTGGGCCTTGGCACCGAGAGGCCGCATATCTGTGTACCAATTTGCAGACACAAATGTGCCGAGAGCGGGTGCCCTGCGAGCTCACGGCACAGTTACTGGCGGCTAATGGAAAGCTTCCAACCACTTTTTGCGATCAGGAGCTTTCTGGTCAAGTGACCTCCGCAATCACAGCAGTCACATGGTCATAAACCTTACCTCGCCTCCCGACATCTGAAACCCCTTGAAGGGCCGGGAGGTGGCAGAGCAAAGGGGTTAGCAAACATTAAATTGCTTTATTGCACAAATAAATAAACATTTTGTGGCTTTAAATTGCCACTTCCTCCGTTTCGAGTGAAGAACGGATGTTCATTGGTATGCCAGTGTGTGGTCTCTCCCACGTGGGTCTATTTTAGTTTATATTTAAAAAATGCACATAAAGCAATCATGTCTATGGCCACTCTTAAAAAGCCACATTATGCAATCAACACAGCGTGATATGTGCATCAACTCATGAACCTGATGATGTCATCATTACAGCAAATGCATCCATTGGGGTTATGTACTATTTGGCCACCTTAAATGATCACTTACACAAAGGTTCAGGTAGATTGCAGCCACTGGTTGAACAGACGGTGACCAGCTTTACTGTGCCATTGAGAAAGCTGAGACTGCCAGAAATCCCACACTGGTCAAGTGGTAGGCATGTGCTGTTATAGGTTTGAAAGCTGGTATTACCTGGATAGAACCAAGAAATATATTAAAAGTGAACCAGCGTCGCTTTACTCAGTAACATATTCTACATATATTTTAATAACTTACCCATAGTAGTTAGTGAGTGAACCCTTCCACATACAGTACCCTTGGGGCAGGTTGTATTGGTGTCCAGGCAGTTAGTGTTGCTGGAATTGCCTTATACAATACAAAGAATAAATATAAGAATAGCAACATATAATAATCAGTATCTAACTTGTCTGCTTTGTTTACCAAGCTAAATAGCTCAAGCTGAAATTTAGACACACAGCTGAGTGGGTCAGAGCAGTTATCTCTTTGATGTGTACAGTAACTTTCAATTAGAGATAGGGTGTCTGAAAGTGAACAGCTCCTGCTGCGATTTGTTTTTAGATACACAGAGTTCAAGGGCAATCCCTGCGTGAGTTAAATATTTATTTGTAAAACTTTTTTAAAACTAAAAACAACCGCTGCCAATTAATGATGCCATACAGGTAGTCACACATGTCAAAATGTTATCCTAGAGTCTTCATGTGGGGTGCTGAATAACTAGGGGAATTATGGGAATACAGAGATACATTTTAAAAATATTTTTAACAATTTAATTTAATTTATTTTAGTCATAGTGTTAAACATTGGGAAAAAAAAAATCTTCAGTGTCCTTAAACAAATCAAAAGAACCACAAAAAAAGGGAAGTAAAATACCTCCGCAATAGCAGCTTGGCTGGTAAGCTATGCTTGTTCCTTTGACAGAGTATTTTTGACTGCTGCAGGTACTTTGCTGGGTGCACCCTCGAATAGATGACACACTTCCTGGTAACAATAAATAAATAAATAAATCAACCAAATGTTCTACATCAATATTCCTTATTGTAAAGTTTCCTCTTGACAAGTGACGTTTAGATTAACTTATAATTTCCTTAACCCCCTCTGCTTTCTGTTGACCACATATGAAACAGTCTCTTAACCATCTGGTTGTGTAATCTTAAAATGAACATTATTATTATTATTATTAATATTATTATACAGGATTTATATAGTGCCAACAATTTGTGCAGCACTTTAATATATAAGGGGGGGGGGGCAGTACAATTATAACACAATTTAGCTGGAGATGGGGGAGGATTCCCTGAATAAATGAGTTTTCAAGGATTGCCTAAAGGCAGACTGGGTAGGAGCTGACCGGACATAATGCAGTAGGGCATTCCAGAGGATGGGAGAGATTCTGGAGAAGTCTTGGAGGCGAGCATGGGAAGAGGTGACAAGGGGGCTAGAGAGCAAGATGTCCTGGAAGGAGCATAGAGGAGGATTTGGGTGATATCTGCAGACGAGGTTGTCAATGTAGCTGGGGGCGATGTGTAGATGGGGGCTTTGTACGCTGTGGTTAGTATTTCAAATTTTATACGTTGGGCTAGTGCAACCAGTGAAGGGATGGGCAGAGAGGGGCAGCAGTCACAAATCGGTTAATAAGGTGTATCAGGCTATTACAATTCAAGTATTTAAAAATTCCTAACAGTATGCGTTCTTTAAAAATAGCTTTCTCTGACCTCTTTAACTGTAGGTACAGTGGAGTAATTCATCCTCCAAATTCACAACAAAGGCGCTCTAAATTTGTTTAAGTTGGTTGTTGTTGCTCTATTCCCCAGATCTACCTAGGATTGTGTTTTGTCTGAGATAAGAAGGCTAATTTGCTTCTGAATCACTGTTGGGAGGACAGAACAGCTGTCAAAAAGAACAGCTTGAACAGCATTTTTTCTATGACATTACAGGGGAATTTCTCCACAAGCCTGTAGCTAGAGAGGTCAGTTGTTTTAAGATTCCCATTCCATCACTTATACTTTTAATCAATGCACATGTAGACCACTGATCCTAGGTCAGATTTTGGTTACCATTCTGAGAAAGTCCATGCTCTGCTTTCTTACTGGGAACTAACATGATGTACTGAAATCATAGGCAATGTTATTAGCTCAGTCCAGTTCTGTCAGTGTACTACAGAACACCCTATATCTATGTTATGGAGAAGAGGAGAGCGGGAGGTTCTGCAATCCTAACATACTACCTATCCTAGGGTAACAGCGCCGCATCTCCATTGACGCAGTACATTGAGTGAGTGTTCTCATCGTAGGACAGGAAGTCCAGTTTAGGTAAAAATAAAGGAAAAAAGCCAAAAAACTTTAAAACAAATGCAGCTACTATATCGAAGGATGGTAATATGCAATATATTATATTTTGTAATTGGGTTTAGATGCACTTTCAAACATCCCAAACTTTCGGAATGGATAATGAACCCCACTGAAGTCTATAGGACCCAAATTGGAAAAATCAAAAGTGCCCATTTTGAGGGCTTTTATGCATGTAATTGGCAATACAAAGGGTGTGGGGATCCGCTTACTGCCCTGGAGGACATGTTTTAATGAACACAAAGTTTGTAAAAAACATAATTTTTAAATGAGCAGTGATTTACTGATGCTTGCAGTAAAATAATAAAAATGAAAAAATAATTTTAAATATATTGCCTGGGGGATCCCATTGGTCTGCCTGTAAAGTGGCATATCTGTACCATGTATAGAACCTGCTGCAGCAATAATTACATTTAAAAAGCCAAAAAAATGTAATTTTCCCTGCAAGCTTGCATTATTTTATAAATAACGGCTTGCTGAGCCAGTCTGTATGATGAGGCCACAATGTATTGCACTGGGAAAAAGATTTGAGATTTTTTAAATACATTCTGGTGTCTCTTTCGCAGACTTGGGATAGAAGTAACAGGTGCGGAAAAATTGGGAATTGCCTTCACACCGTAACCCTATTGTCAGCTGCCTTCTGCCTGACATCCCCTAACTGATAGAAAATTGTTGGCCTACCAGTCCCTGTATCCAATCAGATGTAGCCACTGTTCACATATTTTGTCAACTTTCAGAACAGACTGTGAAAAAATATAGCTACATAGTTGCATAGTTGGTAAGGTTGAATAAAGACACCAATCCATGCAGTTCAACATGTGTGTGTGCGTATATCAATACTATTTCCCATATCCCTGTATATTGCGCTCGCTAAGATGCTCACCTAAGAGTTTTTTTTACAAATTGCAGACAATTTTTTGCAATTGTTAGGGGCACTTTAATGTAAAGGGGCACAGTGATAGAGAGTGGACTGTATTGTAAAGGGGCACTTTAATCATTACAGTGCCCCTTTACAGTTCAGCCCCCTTTATATCACAGTGTCCCTTTACATTAAAGTGTGGAGGACCCATCACCATCACAGAATACTGGGAACAAACTACCCCCACAAATGCTACTCTTTCCCGGTCCCAGGAAAAATTGGCTGCTCAGTCTAAAAATCCTAGGCCTTTTTTTAGCCAGACTGGGCCTGACAAGAAGTATATTCACCTGTGCACTGATCTGTTAGATTCCAGGCTGAATTAAAATATATTTATTTCTTTGGCCAGCATAACTCATTTGCATGTCCTACAGCCAGTCTGTACTTTTACGATTACACTAAGAAAAATTATAGGTTGGATGGTGTTTCATCTCTATTGTTATTTTGGTCAATGTTAGATATATTTCACATTTCTATTTTGTAGAAAACTTCTTGGCAGTGAACATCTGTAAACTAATAAAACAATGTACAAGACAAGGAAGCTATCTCGATAACACACACAAGGAGTTTGTTGATCCTGTTGCAATCATGTTCACCAGAGGAAGCCCATGTCTTATGACAGGAGCAGGAATACCTTTTCTCTCTAGGTTTCTTGCAATACAATGACTTACCAGCTACATTAGTAGAATAGAGAACACACACGTCTTCCTCTCCTGTGCACTGCAGAGTCTGATTATTGTAACACCAAATGGAGGAAGATGATTGGCAGGCTGAACAGGTCACACCGTTGAGTTGAGGGCTGGTAGATGGTACTTAAAAAATACATAATTAAATACAAATAAATATATGCATAATTACATTCTGTACATACATAAACTGAGAATAAAATCACATTTTGGCTATAACAGGTGCCTACATTGCAATGAGTCATTGAACTAGCTACTGTTCCCCTAGGCCAGTGATGGCAAACCTTGGCACCCCAGATGTTTTGGAACCACATTCCCCATGATTCGCAACTACACTGCAGAGTGCATGAGCATCATGAGAAATGTAGTTCCAAAACATCTGGGGTGCAAAGGTTCGCCATCACTACCCTAGGCTATCCACTATCCCGTAGCTCCAATTATGGGGGCAGGCACTTTCCTTGTCTCATCAACAGTGCTTTAAGTGGCCCAAAAGAGGTGCCGGTAATCTATTATAGCCCTTAAATTTTTTCGCCCCCCCACCTCACATCAGGGTCCCCACAGAGCACCCCCCTGGCCTGGGCTGGGACTCTGGAGCAGGGGGACTCACTGGTGGTGACTGATCTGGCTCTGGAGTGGGAAATATTCTTGTGGGGGGGGGGGGGCAATTGAGGGCACAGTTGTCCAAAATGAGCATACCAGTACGCTAAGGCGCATGGAGAGGTGGCGGTATGCTCAAGAGCCATATTTGGAAGTGGCGGTACTGAGTACCAGTGCATACCGGCCCACTTAAAGCACTGCTCATCAATACATACTGTATGTAGAGAACAGTACTAGAAAAACATAATGACAGCATTGCAACATACAGTGTACAAATAAAGTGAAAATAATTCTATGTAAGACACCACCCAAATGTGGCAACTGTCTTCTTCAATGTGCTTTCAAGGGATGTATGTGTTGAGTTTAGTAATGCGCATATATCACTCCTTACTTGTACTGGCTCCATGCCATTTTAAAGCATAATCGTTGTTGCCTAATTCTGTAAGTGGCTGCAATGTTTCATATGGATTAATGTAATTATGCTCAGTTTCTCTTCCTTATTTAAGTTAATTTGCTTTATGTTATCCATGCCTGCTGGCTGCTAATAATTTTTCAGGTATTTTATCAATAGTCAGTTACAGAAAAGGATCGCACAAAGCATAGCTTTTCCCATTTGCGAGACAGGCACTGTGGTGAGAGGGTCCCAGTGGGTGACTGGCATTTTTTAGCCCAGGGGGCAAGTACAACCCAAGGGCTCATGGTGCAGCGACTTGGCCCCCATTTCCACTCTCCTTCCCGCTATGCCTCTTCCCTGCCTCCTCCCGACCCCCATCCAAGGCTGAAGCTCCGCTCCAGGCACTCTTTGCTCACTGGGCAGGTCGAGTTGGACAGCAACTGCTGCACCGATCCAGGGTTCCCATGCTGGCCAGCAGGGGGTGGCCAAGGTCTGCAGAGGGTAGCTGGGGTGGCTCGGTCAGGGCTGGCTGAGGGAGGAAAGACTCCCATGGGGCAAGGAGCCAGCCTCTGTTTGGACATGACATACACTATCCAAGGGGGGAGCCTGAGCTCTGTCCTCATCCTCATCCGGTAGGACCCTCGGTAGGACACAGGTGGGGACTTTTTACTCCTCTTCACCAGAAAGCCTTTAGGAAGGTTTGCAGCGGAAGCCCCAGGCCCAGTCTGCCCCTGGAGGAGACCCTCTTTAAGCTCCTACCCTTATCTGAGTAGAGTTGACAGCCTTAGTGTCCAACCTAAGGCCTGAAGAAAAGCATGGTCCTTTGGTACATGTGCAGCCTTCAAGCCCCAGTAGTCAGAACATTTTTTTTAAAGGAACTGTAATGACAGTAATCTCTAGCAGTCTCATTTGCCCAATCTATGACTGTCTCCTGCAAAATGCCTTTAGTCTTAAAACACTTCTATGTCACGTCTGCAATCTTTGACCGTGTCCTCTACTATGTCTGTACTATATCTGCTGTAGCATTGCATCTAGTAAATGTTGTGTATGGCCCCTTAGTGAAATTAGGGGCCACAGTTGAGGCCTCCTATATCTATTAAGCTGACCATCATTACACCATTTTGACAAAGAACTTGCCATTCTTTTGATAGGCTCCTACACACTAGAAGAAACTATGAAAAGGGCAGATCTGGGCACAAAGTGTGAAAGGAACAGCCGTCATTATCTGGACAGAGAGAATGAGATAGACATCTCAATAGCAATAGAAAAGACTCTTAAAAACCCAAGAAGATGTCTGGAAGGAACTAAATCTGCAGACTGGATATCTGAACTCAAGTGGTGGGAGGAAAATAAGGGGTAAGGAGAGGGGAACCCATGTAATGGCCCTGAGAGGCCAATGCAGCAAGAAAGTTATTATGACAGCCATGCAACTAGCATTTTCATATAAATAACTGAACAATGGCAGCCTATGCAGTTTTATTAGTAGAGACTTATTTTAAATAGAGGTTAGAGCATTGTACTTTACCTGGAAGGATGGATGGAGAACAGTTGTCAAAAGCGCAACACGAAGAGGACATCTTGGTGTTACCATCAAGTATGCTGATGCTCCCCGTACTGTCACACTGGCTTGAAGGTGAACATGAGCGGATGTACCTTGTTGACTTTGAACCACCTGTTAATAATTTATGCTAATTAAATGTACTATTTGATAAACTAGGTACGCCACATACTATATATATATATATATATATATATATATATATAGAACCAATCATGGAAACAATTATTTCTCCATAGAAACATAGAAAGAAATAAATCCAAGTAGTCCATCAAGTCTGCCTTAATTTTGTTTATTTGTGTATATATGTGTATACAGTGTATATATATATATATATATATATATATATATATATATATATATATATATATATATATATATATATGTATATATCATTTTTTTTACTTATTCTCCTAAACAAGGTCTAACTAAAAAAAAAAAAAAATAATAATCTATCTATCTATCTATCTATCTATCTATCTATCTATCTATCTATCTATCTATCTATCTATCTATCTATCTATGTATATATATATATATATATATATGTATATACAGTATATATAACAATAAAATGAATTTTAAAGGAATCCCACCTCTCAAATACCATGAATGCGCAACATCTGGCCCCTTTGCCTGCTCATTTAACTAAGTTTGTCTATTATCATGCAATCAAATAGGTTTACAGTCTTGGAACCAAAGTCGGTTTACACATGCAGTGTGGAGTGAAAAATACAAATGCAGTGACTCAGATTAGGCTCATGTACAAGGAGACCTCTGGGAGAGATTTGGAAGAGAAGAAGCACAATACCAATGAATGAGTACCCACATATTTATATATATATAAATAACAGGCTTAAACGTTTTGAAAGTTCTAAAGAGACCTCTTCCTTAGGGCTACAAAAATATTCTTGTAGTCTTGATGAGGGGAGGCCCTCAGAACCTCGAAATATGCTGCCTTATTTATTTTCAGATACAAATATTTGGACGCTCAACCATTGTGTGTGCATTTTCTCTTTTAAATCTCTTCATCACATGATGACATAATTGTATTTGAATTTTGTAATACCTGTGAGGACCAGGATCTGAATCCACGACCTCTTCTGCACCCGGAAGTAGTCTTGCTGAGCCACAGCTCCGTGTCCATTTATTATTGCCGTGTCTCTTGTCTCCGGTGAACCTTAAACTCTTTGCTCCTCCCATAAACTTCCTGATTTAATCCATGTCTCTGCACTTCCTGTTTCCCAGATTATTGTCCCCTCTCCAGCCAATATCTTGATCTCTTACGTACCTGCAACCATTCGTTACTGACCTTTGGCTTGTTCCTTGACTACACTTCTGCTTGTTCCCAACCTGCAACCACTTGGTAATGACCTTTATTTGTTTACTGACCATGCTTCTCTTGACCCCCACCTGCTATATCTGCTACTGGACTCCAGCTTGCTCACCTACTGGTGGAGTGATTCTATGTACCGTGACCTGGTACTTACACCTAGCAAAACCCAGCTCCACCATCAGGAGCTCTGGTGCATACCAGTAAGTGCTTAGACCCCACACCTTGGGTGAGCCCTCATCATTCACAAGGGTGACCTGCTTGTGTTCATATTCAGCTAGTCGGTGGCAGCCTCTCTACTGCTATAGCTACTGGTCTCTGAGCCTGACCCCTGACCATGACATGGCCGGATTTCTCAGCAGCTGTACTCCCGAAGAAATATAAGATCCTACTGCAGGACTACTCCTATATATTAACATGTATTAAGGGTCTATTTTTCTTGTGGAGGATTCCTTTATATGTTACTTACCCACAGTGGATTCTGTATATGAGGTTGCACACACATATCCAGAAGAGCAGGTAACGCTGTTTCCTGAGCAGTTTGTTGTGTCCATACATTCTGCGCATGATAAAGAATAGCCTGAAAAATAATTTTACAAAGGTCAAGATAATATGTATGAGAAATATTGGCTACATGCAGGACGCCTCTGGTGAGGCTTCTTTAATCAAAATTGATGAAAACCTGAGAACAAGACAGCCTTTGGTAATTGTTTTTGTTGTTGTGACAGACCTTGCCAGGACAGGGGCTTTTGGAGAGGACTGGGAGCAAGCCTCTTTTCCACTGACTATGGGCTCTGGCATTTAAGGGAACACTAGTCTTTGGAAGGAGTTTGCTGGGGGATCCGTGGAGTGGTCTTGTTTCGGATTCAAGTTCATGTTTCCCCAAAACACACAGACTCTGGGAACTGGAGGATCCATTTCCATATTTGGGGCCTCTAGGCCTCAAACCAGCAATGACTGTAGATGTTAATGTAATCCGCTCCAACCACTGGGGTCCCCTGCCACAATGTGTTTATTGTAAGTAGGTCTCCTGCTATAGTCTGTTGCCTACTAGGCTGAGGAGGGGGGAGATCACTGTTTGTATTGTTAATTGTGCTAAATAACTCACCTATTGTCTTCTAGCAAACTATTGGGGGATATGTTGACACTTGTAATAATGTGTATTGTACTTTGTGAGCTCGAAGACGGCAAGTCTGACCTGGAATGAGACCTCTGAGTGTCCAAGTAGCTAGTTGTTTAATCAACTTAATGTTTCTAGAATATGTTGGCTAATTTGACTAAACTCTTAAGGATACTCTATGATGGGATTAGCCATGAGTCAGCTGTACCTCGTTATCTAAACCATTGTGTGATGTTTTGGGTAAATATCTGGGTTATTGTTCATGTGGCTGTTTAGCTATGGTAATTATATTCCTGGGTGCAGTTTGAATTGTTAGGGGAAAAAGATCAGGAGGGGACTGTCCTCCTGTGGGATATATATTCTGTGTGAGTTCGTTCAATAAGAGTTCCAGTTTTGCAGCTAAACAAGTCTCGTCTAGTTCTTGATTGCAATACGCGACTATAATATCTGGCATCTATGTACAGACTGGAGGAAGCAGTGTACTGACGGAGGCACTCAAGCGGAGTGCTGGGACAGTTCCGTCACAATTGTTGTCTGTGTCCTCACTGGGGGGGAGATGAACACTCTTCATTTGTTCTGATAACCATATGTTCAGTGGTCAGCAAAGTTAAGCCTCTGTCAGTTGACTACCCAACCATATACAAATGTATTACCCGTTCATAAGATGCCTAGGCTGATTCTAGTTGTAAAGTTATAAGTCAAATGTTTATTGTTATTTTTTTGAAATTGAGGCTGACAGGTAAGTTGTTTAGTGTCATAAGGGGGCTTTCTTATAAGTTCTGCAGCATTGGGCAGTGGGCTGTGAAGAGACCCTCTCACCACTCTACTTTAAGGTCAATAAAATTACTCCTATAAGATTATATGCGTATTTAACACTTTAGATAAAAGCCAAGACATGTACAGGATTGTCCAATTATCCATCTGGGCTTACTACCATTATTGTATCACTGAAAAAAAAAAAAAAAAAACCCTTTGAATAAATAAAAACTATAATTACATTTCTTAACCACTTTACCGCTGCTCACTAGAGCTCTACTGCAGCAAAGTGGCTCTTGTAGGTCTGACGACGTAGACCTACGTCGGCAGACACTCCCCCATCCGGAGGCTCGCTCCCGCTGTATTCAGACTCCGATCACCGCCGCTCTTCCCCGATCGTCGGGGAATCGAGTCAGGAGATCCGCCCGCTTGTGTAAACAAAACGGGCGGATCTCCTAAGTGACAGGCAGGGTCATATTGCAGGGTTCAGCATAGCTGAACCTACGATCTGTCCCTGTGTCACTCAGTCACCTCCCCCCACACACGTCAGTAAGCACCAGGCATACATTAACCCCTCCCTCTCCAATAAAATTAACCCCTTCACTGCCAGTGTCATTTTTACAGTAACAGTGCATATTTATAGCACTGATTACTGTAGTAATGTCACTGGTAACCCCAAAAGTGTCAAAAATGTCAGTCAAGGGTCTGATCTGTCTGCCGCAATGTCGCAGTCCCGCAAAAAAAAAATCGCAGATCGCCGCCATTACTCGTTAAAAAAAAACACCAAAAACTACAGAAATCTTTCCCTTAGTTAGTAAACGCAATAACTTTTGTGCAAACCAATCAAAATACGCTTATTGCGATTTTTTTTTACCAAAAATATGTAGCAGAAAACAAATTGGCCTAAAATTATAAAAAAAAATTAGATTTTTACATTTTTTTGGGGGGGGGGGAGGGGGGATTTCATAAAAAAATGTGAAAAATATTGTTATTTTTTCAAAATTGTCGCTCTTTTTTTGTTTATAGCGCAAAAAGTAAAAATCGCACAGGTGATCAAATACCACCAAAAGAAAGCTCTGTTTGTGGGAAAAAAGGACGTAAATTTTGTTTGGGTACAACGTTGCATGATCACGCAACTGTCAGTTAAAGTCGCACCGTGCCGAATCGCAAAAAGTGGCCCAGACGTAAGACAGCAAAATCCTCCGGTGGTAAAGTGGTTAAAGTACCTCTAGAGGAGCAGATAAACTTAAAATCAAATGTTGATCCAGATCCCTTCATACTGTGCGACAGGTGGCTAAGGTAACAGTTACTTCTAGTGGCACAGCCCCGAACGACAGAAGGAGTTCCTGTTGAAGAGAAAAACATTGTGTATTGAGATGGGTACAGCATTTACGGTACTTCAATCAGACTTAAATTTTATTTAATATATGATGCTAAAATCAACAATAAAATTAACTTTTTAAAGGAACTTGAGTATATGTTGTTGAAAGAAATACTGTTTATGTTCTTCTTTTAGGCTATTCATATTTCAAATTTTCTTGGCCAGCCGTAGTCTTGTGTTTCTACCTTGGGGAGGTGGGGCGAGACATTTAGGGTTCTATTTATAAAGCAGCGATTGGGACTTTTATCAAACCTTCTCTGGGGGGGGGAATCTTCCAGGTCCATTGGATTTTAATATATATAGCTTTTAACACATCTTAAACAGTGTTGGGGTAGTTACTCAAAAAATGTAACTAGTTACTAGTTACTTCTGTAAATTGTAATGAGATTACTTCACTAGTTACTGCATTTGAAAAGTAACTTCACTACTTATTACTTTACTTTCCTCTTTCTTAATTGACCGTGTAGAAGAAGATACATGACACTCTTTCTGCATAGAGTTTATTGTATAAACACAGGCTTTGGGAAACATGAGAACAAAATCTGAAAAAAACAGAATAAAACATAAAGTGCAACAAAAAGTCATAAACTTCATCCCTCTCTATTCTTTGAAATAACGATTGTATCGCACGGCTTGGGTAACGCAGGAAAGTGCGTTCCTATAGCCTAGTAAAGTAGTGTAGTTACTTCCTATAGCCTAGTAAAGTAGTGTAGTTACCAATATTAGTATTGTAACTAGTTACTTTACTTAGTTACCAAAAAAAGTAATGTAGTTACTGTAATCAGTTACTTTGTAACTCGTTACCCCCAACACTGATCTTAACTACATCCCATCCGCGCTACAGCCTATATACGGCTGCAGCGCGGACTCGAATTTTCGGGAGGCCGTTTTTAAACGGCCTCCCAGAAGCAGGCTCCCCGCGCGCTCCCGCGAGCGCGCATCGGGGAGGATCACAGATCGTGGTGAATGGCCAATCACAGCGGCCATTCACCACGTGATCGGACCATCCAATGAGAGATGATCTCATATGTAAACATATGAGATCATCTCTCATCGCCGGCGCTCCTTCCTCACACGGAGCCTGCAGTGTGAGGAAGGAGGGGGAGCCTCACAGCGCTGGGGACACAGAGACATGTAATCAGGGCACTGATCACCAGTGCCCTGATTACTGCAAGGTAAAAAAACATACACACATTGCCCCCAACAGTGCCCACAGTGCCCGCCATCAGTGTCCCCCATCAGTGCCCACAATCAGTGCCCATAGTGCTGCCAGTCAGTGCCCATCAGTGCCTGCTCATCTAGGCACTGATGAGCACTGACTGGCAGCACTATGGGCACTGAGTGTGGGCACTGATGGTGCTGCCCACCAGTGCTCATCAGTGCCGCCCATCAGTGCTCATCAGTGCCACCCGTCAGTGTCCATCAGTGCCATCCGCCAGTGCCCATCAGTGCCGCCTC
The DNA here is from genome assembly GCF_965119305.1 of Pelophylax lessonae. Taxonomy (NCBI): domain Eukaryota; kingdom Metazoa; phylum Chordata; class Amphibia; order Anura; family Ranidae; genus Pelophylax; species Pelophylax lessonae. Next base: position 208,806,249 of record NC_138779.1, on the reverse strand, counting down.
TCAGTGCCCATCAGTGACGCCCGTCAGTGGCGCCTCTCAGTGCCCAGCAGTGCCGCCTCTCAGTGCCCAGCATGCCACCTCTCAGTGCCACCTCTCAGTGCCCAGCAGCGCAGCCTATCAGTGCTCATCAGTGCCGCCTATCAGTGCCGCCTATCAGTGCCGCCTATCAGTGCTCATCAGTGCGGCATATTAGTACCTCCTCATCAGTGCCCATAAGTGCCACCTCATCAGTGCCCATAAGTGCCACCTCATCAGTGCCCATCAGTGCCACCTCATCAGTGCCCATCAGTGCAGCCTATCAGTGCCCATCAGTGCCGCCTCATCAGCGCACATCAGTGAAGGAGAAAAATTTATTTTCAAAATTTACTCGCAGAAAATAAGAAAAACTTTTTTTTTTTTCAAAATTTTTTGTCTTTATTCTTTTTTTTTGTAAAAAATAAAAAACCCAGAGATGATTAAATACCACCAAAAGAAAGCTCTATTTGTGTGAAAAAAATGATAAAAATTTCATATGGGTACAGTGTAGCATGACCGCGCAATTGTCAGTCAAAGTGTGACAGCGCTGAAAGCTGAAAATTGGCCTGGATGGGAAGGGTGTTTAAGTGCACAGAAGGCAAGTGGTTAAAGTATTTTCCCTATTGTCCAGTTTTTAGCCTTCGTGAAGGGGAAGTGCTGAGCTCCTGAAACACTTTGGCTGTTACAAAATAAATAAACATCTTTCAACCTCTTCTGGGCCACCCCACGCATATATACTGTGGCATGGCGGCCCTCCTAGGCAAAATCATGTACCTGTACGTTGTTTTGTGCAATGGGTCTGGGGCGTGCCTTAAAAAGCCCTCTTAGTGAACACATTTAACCCTTTGATCCCCCTGATGTTAACCCCTTCCCTACCAGAGTCATTAGTACAGTGACAGTGCATATTTTTAGCACTGATCACTCTATTAGTGTCACTGGTCCCCAAAAAAGTGTCAAAGTGTCCGATTTTTCCACTGCAATGTCCTGCTAAAAATTGCTGATCGCCACCATTACTAGTAAACAAATAAATAAACAAAAATTTCCTAAAAATATCCCATAGTTTGTAGACGCTATAAAACTTTTGTGCAAACCAATCCATATATGCTTATTGGGATTTTATTTAACAAAAATATGTAGGAAAATGCACGATATGGCCATATGGTGGGACCAAATCCCCATTTTTATTTATTGATTGTCTTCATATTTGATAGTCATTTCTTTTGCATGTGTGCGCTATTCTTTTTTAATATGCATGTCGCTTGGTTCATAGCTGCATCAGCTTTAGAAAAACATGTTCAGGGTTTGCTCCCCCAACTTTTTGCTTGTTTATTAAAATACATATTAGCCTAAATTGATGAAGAAATTTGATTATTTACATTTTTTTATTGGATATGTTTTATAGCATAAAGTAAAAATATGTATGTATATATATATTTTTTTTTTTCAAAACTGTGTTGCAGACTGCTGTAGACTGACTTTGCTCCCCTGCATGTAAACCGACTGACCCTATTTTGAATGGACAGTCAAAATCTGGATGGACGTCAAGGTGTCCAACAGTAGACAGGGTTCAAAGGATAGGTCCAGAAGCTGAATAGATAGGAAATACAGCTGAAAGCTACAGTATTTATATTTCTGGATGTTACAGTGAGGGGTTACACATTGGGAGAGATTTACCTAAACTGGGGCATTCAGAATCTGGTGCAGATGTGCACAGTAGCTAATCAGCTTCTAACTTGTTCCAGCTTGTTCAATGAAGCTTTGACAATAAAACCTGGAAACTGATTGGTTTCTATGCAGAACTGCACCAGATTTTGCACTCTCCAGTTTTAGTAAATCCCCATTGTTTTTCCCAATATTCCATGACATTAACCACTTGCCGACCGCCGCAAGTACATTTACTTCGGCAGTCAGCCCCGTACAGGCAAAGTAACGTAGTACTACGTCGCTCGCCTGTGAGAGTCTAGGGGGCGAGCGTGCGCCGCCAAAGTCGCGCTCCCGCCCCCGCTCATTCCCTGGCATGTCCGTGCATGTGACTGGCAGACCCGAGGACCGCCGGTCACTCGCGATCTCCCGGTGGAGAGGGAGAAAGGCAGGCGGCTGATGTAAACAAAGCCGTCTGTCATTCTCGCTTGTGTAACTGCAGAGATCATACAGCCCTGCTATGTAGGATCGTATGTCTCTGTGGTTACACGAAAAGCCACGCCCCTTTACAGTTAGAATCACGCCCCTAGGGACACATTTAACCCCTGCATCTCCAATAAAGTTAACCCCTTCCCTGCCTGCGTCATTTTTATAGTAACAGTGCATATGTATAGCACTGATTACTGTAGTAATGTCACTGGTACCCCCAAAAGTGTAAAAAAATGTCAGTCAAGGGTCCGATCTGTCCGCCGCAATGTCGCAGTCCCGCAAAAAAAATCGCAGATTGCCACCATTACTCGTAAAAAAAAACAATAAAAATGACAAAAATCTTTCCCTTAGATAGTAAACGCAATAGCTTTTGCGCAAACCAATCAAAATAAGCTTATTGCGATTTTTTTTACCAAACATATGTAGCAGAAAACAAATTGGCCTAAAATGTTAAAAAATTTAGATTTTTACATTTTTTGGGGGGGAATTTCATATTAAAAAATGTGAAAAATATTGTTATTTTTTCAAAATTGTCGCTCTTTTTTTGGTTATAGTGCAAAACGTAAAAATCGCACAGGTGATCAAATACCACCATAAGACTGCTTTGTTTGTGGGAAAAAAAGGACGTCAATTTGATTTGGGTACAGTGTCGCACGACCGCGCAATTGTCCGTTAAAGTCACGCAGTGCCGAATCGCAGAATAGGGCCTGGTCAGGAAGGGGGTAAAATCTTCTGGGGCTGAAGTGGTTAAAGTAGAAACTTTTTTCATTTTGGATAGAGTAAAGGAGGGTTATAACCCCGTCAGATTTTTTTTTTCTTGGCATCAGTATCTCGTTGCAAATATTTCCCTTCACTTCTTGTCCCATAGCTAAACAGGAAGTTAGAGGAACTCTCTGCAAATAGGGGAATTCCTTGGGGACCCCCAGGTCACCAGAACTAGTGTCTCCATTGGAAGATTTACCCTCTATTATTTTTCTGAGGACAACCTAAAATTTGGGGATTTTCTTTTACTTTCACTTTCAATGATAATGGTAAACAGGACAAATAGAGTTGGCAACTCTCCGTAACGGGGCACAACAATAAAAACTTACAGGTGTTCTAATCCCTCAGCACTCTATCCAAAATTAAAAAAAAAAAATAATAATGTTTTGCCTTTAGTTATACTTTAATCATGGTGAGGCAGCTTGAACATTTGTGGAATTTAATGACACTTACCTGACAATTTTGAACTGTAAATTAAACACACGCTCTCACTTCCGATGCATTGCATGGTATCCTTTGCTGTACACCATTCAGAATTTTCAGACATACAGGTTGGACATGTCACTCCATTGTACCCTGAACTGGAACTTGGTCCTGTCACTTATTTAAAAATAAAATAAATTCACCAAAAAATGTTGAAAGGTCGTGTCAGCGGAAAAACAAAAATGTAATAGATATAATGTGCAGATTCCTAGTTACCAAATACCAGCCTCTGAATCCCTGCTATTACTGCTAAATCCATGGCCATCCTGACCTGCAAAGCTCAGCCACTTTCTGAAAGGGCCAAAGCTTACTTTCTCTTTCCTGACTCATGCAAATTCCTATCGGTGATTGAGGCAGCCATAATGGATGACAAATTGGAAATTGTTTGGGTCTGGAGGTTTTTGAATTAGGGGCATAGACTTTTCAGAACAATATTGGATATTCTTATATTAAAAAAGGTAAAGATTACCATTATCTGCGATTTTACTATCATTAAGGAACCCCAGTTCTGCCAAAGGCGGACTTTAACCGCTTGGCCCCACCCACCGTACATTTACTGCGGCACTCTGCCGCTGCTGGACAAAGCGACGTAGCCCTACGTCGCTCGCTCAGGAGACTGTAGGGGGGTGAGTGCGCGCCACCTGCAGCGCGCTCCCGCCCCCGCTCATTTCCTGGGGAGCCAGCGCGTGTGACCGACGGCTCCGATGGCCGCCAGCCGCTCGCGATCTCCCGCAGCTGTGAGAGAAGGACAGACGGCTGATGTAAACACAGCCGTCTGTCATTCTCACTGAAGTAATCACAGAGGCTATGAGATCCTGCTATATAGGATCGGATGTCTCTGTGATTACTTCACAAGCCACACCCCTTGCCAGTTAGAATCACGCCCCTAGGGACGCATCTAACCCCTTGATCACCAGTACAGTTAACCCCTTCCCTGCAAGTGTCATTTTTACAGTAAAAGTGCATATGTATAGCACTAATTACTGTAGTAATGTCACTGGTACCCCCAAAAGTGTCTAAAATATTAGTTAGGAGTCCGATCTGTCGCAGTACCGCAAAAAAATCGCAGATCGCCGCCATTACTAGTAAAAAAAAAAAAAACAATAAAAATGACAGAAATCTTTCCCGTAGTTAGTAAACGCAATAACTTTTGTGCAAACCAATCAAAATACGCTTATTGCGATATCTTTTACCAAAAATATGTATCAGAAAACAAATTGGCCTAAAATGTTAAAAAAGTTTGATTTTTACATTTTTTTTGAGAATTTTAAAAAACAAAATTTGAAAAATATTGTTATTTTTTCAAAATTTTCGCTCTTTTTTTGTTTATAGCGCAAAAAATAAAAACCGCACAGGTGATCAAATACCACCAAAAGAAAGCTCTGTTTGTGGGAAAAAAAGGACGTCAATTTAGTTTGGGTACGGCGTCGCCCGACCGTGCAATTGTCCGTTAAAGTCACGCAGTAGCGAAACGCAAAATAGGGCCAGGTCATTGAGCAGCCAAATCCTCCGGGGCTAAAGTGGTTAATGGCATTAGCATGAGACCGGACACTTCATTCTTATAAAATATCAAAAAAAGTATTTTATTGGTAAATTCACATAGTAAAAAAGAGTACACATTCCAGAGTGACATCCAAGACAGAACCAAAAATTAGGACAAATTAAAAACATCTGAAAACCAACGATGCATGGAATAAAGCCCTAGTACAGTAATTCCCCTATAACCAAGAAGGGGGTGGAAAAGTTCCACCAATACCAGGGGATATCTGGTACAAGCTCTGGTACAGGATCTGTATCCCTTGGCGCTGGTTTAATAAGCAATACACTCTTTAATGTAGTGAGTATTAAATATTTATCTTCTAAAACAATAATGGCCACTTATGGCATCATGCATTGCAGAAAACCATAGAAGTAAATGGAACAAAAAAAAACTATTAGCCAGGTATAGAGGCAATCCCCATAATTGTCCAATAAGAATTTGGTTGTGAGACTTTTGGGTTCAAGGATGTCAATCAAGGTGTTCTCGGAAATCCCATTTTGATTCATATAAGCCATGGCACTGTTACAGCCATTTGAATCTTTCCCTTTTGACAAACCAAGTTAATCTCACATGAAACACAATTAAATCTCTATGATAAATGGGTCATGGTGTGATTATCAAGCAATCACTTACATGCTGGTTCTGGTAGATTACAGGTGTTGGTAGAGCAGATGGTCACCAGCCTTAGTGTTCCATTTAAAGAGCTTGCACTTCCAGAGATTCCACATTGATATATAGGCAGACATGTACTGTTATTTATTTCAACACTTGTGTTACCTGTTCAAATAGAGCGTAATTGGTATTTTAAGTGAAGCTTCAAATTTAAGGTAAGTATAGTTTTGGCAAATGTAAAACTCACCCACAGTAGATTGAGCACGGACCCTTGCACAGATGGTGCCACTGGGACAGGTTACGTTGGTGTCTGGGCAATATGTGTCGCTGGAATTGCCTAAAAAACATTTTTAATATTCATTTCCTTAAAGTGGAGTTCCGGCCACAAAAAAAAAATTTCAATAAACATACCCCCGGGACAGTCAGGGCTAGTACATTCCACCATGGCTAGCCTCTGATCTGTCCCGGTTCGCACTTACCTGCAAGAAGAAATACTGACTTTTAAAATTTCTTCTCCAGCGTTGCCATCTCAGGTGTGGGCAGCTGAAGCCAACGCGATCCTCTTCTGCGTCCTCTTCCGCGTCTTCTTCTCCCAGAATGCGCCTTCACCGGCCCCGCTCGTCACTTCCGGTGCGGCGCCGCTTTACTACACAGCTTCTGGGCATGCCCAGAAGCTGTTTAGCAAGGAATGCGGCGTCGCACCGGAAGTGACGAGCGGGGCCGGTGCCGTCGCATTGATTCCTGGGAGCGATGACGTTCAGCTCCCAGGAATCAATGCAAACCGGAAGTGACGGCGTGGGCCGCGGCCGCCGAGGGAGGAAGTGGAAGACAGGTGAGTATTTCTTTATACAATTACAAGGTAAGTAAAAAAAAAAAAAAAAAATCCTAACTATCCAATTCCTTTTCAGGTGAAGAAAAGCAAGCGGATGGCCACAAAATCGGTTATGTCGATTTTGTGTCCGGAACTCTGCTTTAAGGTTTGGACAGATGGGACACCTTGTACATTTGGGCCGGTTTAAAAGTTTGCACAAAGATCTATAGAATACACTATATATACACAATAAGGAACACTTTGAAAACACATCAGATCTCAATGGGAAAAAATATCATGCTGGATATCTATACTGGTATGGACTGGGTAATGTGTTAGGAATGAAAGCGTGCCACACCTTTTGACGGAAATTAAAATGATCAACCTACCTACACTAATGTGGCACACATAATTTAAATGTTAGAAATATTTCCAATTCAACACGTCACTTTAGGGAATGCCATCAGGGTGATCTTTCCTCATTTAATTTTAGAGGAATAGAACAGCTGTCTCACTTACCTAGAGGAGGTGATAGGGAGAGAAGATTACTAGGAAGAGAGGCATGGTGGATTTTTAGACTTAAAGTGGAGTTCCACCCATTTTAGTCACTTTAGATGTACGTAATCCCCTTTAAAACGACTTTTACCAATGGAAAGTTTTTTTTTTTTTTTGTTGCTAGTAAATACCTTATTTTCTGCTTTATTTATCCTCATCTCACTTCCGGGTCCAGTCGGCGATTACGTCATTCGGCGATTTGCAGTGTGTGCTGGGATGTATCTCAGGGCATGGAATCTCGCATTATTACACAGGAGATGAGCTGTACTGCATGTTCTGCCCTGCCTCCTCTCAGTGAGCTGTATGTATGTAGTGTATTGAGGCTGTGCTCCGCCCCGCCCCCTCTCAGTGAGCTGTATGTATGTAGTGTATTGAGGCCGTGCTCCGCCCTGCTTCCGCCTCCTCTCAGTGAGCTATATGTATGTAGTGCAGCCTTTCTCAACCAGTGTGCCGCGGCACACTGGTGTGCCACCAGAGGTCCTCTGGTGTGCCGCGGGATCATGGGAGAGAATGGCTGTCAGATGAGCCCGAACTGTACATCGGCACTGGGAGGGAGCTCTGTCAGTCTCAGCAAAGTGAAAGTAAAGGGAGTAGGGAGTGTTTTGTGCTCTCTGCTGTCCCCTACAGTGCAGTACCCAGCTGAATGAGGAAAGGTACTGTGCTAAAACCTTTTAAAAGGGCTTTATATGTACATGTGTGTGTATATGTACGTGTGTGTGTGTGTGTGTGTATATATATATGTACGTGTGTGTGTGTACAAATGAGTACATGTGTATGTGTGTACATGTGCACATGTCTGTGTGTAGATGTGTCTGTATATGTGTGTACTTAGTGTGTACATGTCTGTATGCGTGCATATATACATGTGTCTGTATGTGTGTGTGTGTGCGCGCATGTGTCTGTATGTGTGTGCGCGCATGTGTCTGTATGTGTGTATATGTATTTTACTTTTAATCCTGCCCCTACCCGCAGAAATGCAGGGAAATAAGTGACCGTTTTTTTAAAATTGCGCCACACCAAAAGCACCCCACATTTGCCAATGTGCGGGCTACCATTAAGAATTAATGGCACCCCTAAACATCAGAGCATTTGTCTTTGTGTCAGGAATGGACACGATTTTGCGCGTGTTCCACGACATACAGTAACGTGAACCAAGCCTTGGACAGGGGTGCCTCAAGACTGAAAACACTTTTCAAGGGCGCCTCGACTGGAAAAAGGTTGAGAAACACTGATGTAGTGTATTGAGGCCGTGCTCCGCCCCGCCTCCTCTCAGTGAGCAAGGACTGAAAGCATTATATCCTCACTGAGCTCACTGAGAGGAGGCGGGGTGGAGGCGGGGCGGAGCACAGCCTCAATACACTACATACATACAGCTCACTGAGAGGAGGCGGGGCGGAGGAGGGGCAGAGCACGCAGTGCAGCTCATCTCCTGTGTAATAAAACGAGATTTCATGCCATCCCAGCACACACTGCGAATCGCTGAATGACGTAATCGCCGACCAGTCCCGGAAGTGAGAAGAGGATAAATAAAGCAGAAAATAAGGTATTTACTAGCAAAAAAAAAAAAAAAAAAAACTTTCCATGGGTAAAAGTCATTTTAAAGGGGATTACATACATCTATGTAATCCAATTTATTAAAAATGGGTGGAACTCCACTTTAATTCCAGATCACCTCTGGGGTTAAACCCGAGATGGGATCTAGATCTGCACATACATTAATCTGTCTCTCTCCAGTATCTCTCTCTTCCCTCTTTGTCTCTTAAATTTTTTCTTCATTATTTTCATTGTTTTTTTATTTTATTTTTTATCTATGTATACTATCATTGTGTAGTTTGTGGATATTAAGTGGCACATACATGGGTTTCCTTAGTATATACTACAACTGATTTTAATTTTTGCTAATTGTTTACAATTAATTGGGGCAATAAATGGGTGGAGCCTGTGATATGTAGAGTCACTTTATATTTCAAAGTTTTGTGTCTAAATCTAGTTATGACTAAAGCCTTATAGGCTGAAATGTGTCAACTGATCTTATCAGCAGTTGTGTTTCTGTGGTTCCTGAAAAAAGAAGATTTTTTAAGAGCAACTACTGGTGCGCAGATCATCTTTCTACATCAATCTACAGAGGGCTGAATTCAAAGACACCCCAAAAATCAAAGTGAAAAAATTATGCAGAAGACTAGTCCATTTTGCTGAAATTTCATTGCAGCAACTCAAAATGGTATTCAGTAGTTGTATGGCCCCCACGTGCTTGTATGCATGCCTGGCAACATCGGGGCATGCTCCTAATGAGAAGATGGATGGTGTTCTGGGGTATTTCCTCCCAGATCCAGACAAGGGCATCACTGAGCTCCTGAACAGACTGAGGTGCAATTTGGAACGCAACATAATGTCCTAGAGGTGTTCTTTTGGATTTAGGTAAGGTGAGCGCAGGGGCCATTCAATGGCATCAATTCTTTCATCCCCCAGGAACTGGCTGCATACTCTCACCACATGAGGCCAGGTAGTGTCGTGCACAAGGAGGAACCAAGGACCAACTGCACCAGCGTGGGGTCTGACAATGGGTCCAAGGAGTTCATCCCGATACCAGGTCAGGGTGCCATTGTCTAGCCTGTAGAGGTTTGCGTGTTCCTCCATGGATATGCCTCCCTACAGGCAGCATAATGTTCTCCAAGGCTTCTCCAGACCGTTTCGTGTCGGTCACATGTGCTCAGGGTGAACCTTCTCTCATCTGTGAAAAGCACAGGGCACCAGTGGTGGACCTGCCAATTCTGATGTTCAATAGCATTGGTGCCGGGCTGTGATGTTGGGCCCTCAGGCCACCCTCATGAAGTCTGTTTCTGTCTGTTTGGCCAGAGACATTCACACCAGTGGCCTGCTGGAGGTCATTTTGTTGGCCTCTAGCAGTGATCATCCTGTTTCTCCTTGTACAAAGGAGCAGATACCGGTCCTGCTGCTGGGTTAAGTACCTTATATGGCCCTGTCCATCTCTTCTAGAGTAACTGCCTGTCTCCTGGAATCTCTTCCATGCTCTGGAAACTGTGCTGGGAATCACAGCAAACCTTTTGGCAATGGCACATATTGATGTGCCATCCTGGAGGATGGAGGAGTGGGACTGACTGTGCAAACTCTATAGGGTCCAGATATCGCCTCACACTACCAGTAGTGATGCTTACACTAGCCAAATGCAAAACTAGTGAAAAACAGTCAGAATAGATGAGTAGCGAAAAAAATGTCAGTTGCTTCCCCTTGTAAAACCATTCCTGTTTTGGAGGTCGTCTCATTGTTGCCCATCTAGTACACATGTTGTTAATTTAATTAACACAAAAGAAGCTGAAACTGATTAACATAGTTACATAGTTACATAGTAGCTGAGGTTGAATAAAGACAATCGTCCATCCAGTTCAACCTGTGTAGGTGTGTGTGGCCACAATCATCTCACATAGCCCTGAATGTTCTGATCCTTGAGATGTACGTCTAAGAGTCTTTTGAAAGCCACCATACTTCCCGCAGAAACCACCTCTTGTGGTAGAGAATTCCACAATCTTGTAGCCCTAACAGTAAAGAACCCCCTACGTTGCCTGAGGTTAAAACGCTTCTCCTCTAATAGCATAGTATGCCCTCGAGTCCTCATGCAATCCCTTCGACTGAACAGCTTTTTTCTAAGCTGAGATCCCCATTGAGATATTTATAAACTGCTATCATGTCCCCCCTCAGGCGTCTCTTCTCCAGGGAGAATAAATCAGGCGATAACAACCCCCTCTGCTACTTAACTGACCAGATCAAAATCCCAGGAGTTAAACTGACTTGATGCTATAATCTGGCTAAAAAGTGTTCCCTTAATCTTTTTAAGGAGTGTATTTCACTTGGGTCTATGCTGACAAATCTACTTAATCAATATGAGCCCATATCCTTTTAATCTTGTATTATCAGCATCCCAACCACTCATAATGGTTTGGAAGGCCATCAGAAACTTTTCTTGAAAATTGTTATTTAATCTTAAAGTACCTCTGCCGCTAAAGACAAAAGTTGCACAAGCAAAGAAGATAGTAAATACCTCTCCTGTTTGCCCATGCCACCATTGCCTTTGATATTGAAGAGGACCTGAAGAATTTAGGAATGGTCTACACATTGGTTGAACCTGTTATACCCAATATCATTACTGTTTCCTGTAATGATTTAGAATCTGGCAGAGGAAACAGAGCACAGTGAGGGGACATAAATCCAACACTCATGAAAGTTTTGGATTCTGAGGATTCTTAAGGCAGTGGTTTCTCTCCAATACAGTGGACAGTTGAAGAGGTAAGAATTTATAATCTTCTTCGCATAAGATGCTTATATTTGCAACAAAGTTGCTTTTAAATGGGAGGAATCAATGGCCCAGTGCTGAATAATATAATACTTCATTTTAGTGTGCACCATATTTTGGAATTCTTCCAGAAAATTCAAATTTTAACATTCCCATATGAGGAATAAACAACATTTTTAGATCTGTGATGGACGTGAGACCTGCAAACACCGTCTGTATTAAGAAAGCTCTATTGTGTTTCCTAATAATTGTGAAGGGAATAGTGGCAGTGGGGGGGAGAGGAGAAAAGCCGGTAAAGCTTGGAGGAAGGGGGGGGGGGCACAGGCAGCAGGGGGGGGGATCCGATAGTGGGCAGGAGGGAATGATCAGTGCGGCAGGTGGGGGAACTTACTGTAGGCGATCTTTTGTGGCTCTCCCTGCAGCAGTTGAAAGCCAACAAGAGTGAGGAGGCGATGTCGGCCTTCAGCTGCTGCAGAAAGAGACACACAGAAGATCTGTTCATGTTATTTCCACCATCCAGGCACTGATCACCTGCTCTGTCCACATGCGACTCCCCCTGCTGTGGGGAATCTGCAGGGTCCCCCTTATCCACCTGGCCTACCTCACCATAAGGTGTCTGGTTGTTTTCTTATAATATTCTCAAATAATTTATTACACAACTGTATGAGCTAAACAAAATGATAATACCTCCGCAATAGCAGGTAGACTGGTACGTAATAGCTGTTCCATTGACACTGTATTTCTGACTACTACAGGTTCCTTGTTGGGTACAACCACGAATGGATGACAAGCTTCCTGTTGAAAAAAAAAGAGTAGCTAATGAAAGAACTAGAAGGGTGTAAGTGTGTGTACATGTGCATGTTTTTGTGTATGCTTATACAATTCTGTTCCATTAGTATGGATTTCCAAGCATAGGACACATACATCAACATTGGATTTCCAAGCATAGGACACATACATCAACATTGGATTTCCAAGCATAAGACGCATACATCAACATTGGATTTCCAAGCATAGGACACATACATCAACATTGGATTTCCAAGCATAGGACACATACATCAACATTGGATTTCCAAGCATAGGACACATACATCAACATTGGATTTCCAAGCATAAGACGCATACACCAACATTGGATTTCCAAGCATAAGACGCATACATCAACATTGGATTTCCAAGCATAAGACACATACATCAACATTGGATTTCCAAGCATAAGACGCATACATCAACATTGGATTTCCAAGCATAGGACACATATATCAACATTGGATTTCCAAGCATAGGACACATACATCAACATTGGATTTCCAAGCATAAGACACATACATCAACATTGGATTTCCAAGCATAAGACACATACATCAACATTGGATTTCCAAGCATAAGACACATACATCAACATTGGATTTCCAAGCATAAGACACATACATCAACATTGGATTTCCAAGCATAAGACACATACATCAACATTGGATTTCCAAGCATAAGACGCATACATCAACATTGGATTTCCAAGCATAGGACACATATATCAACATTGGATTTCCAAGCATAGGACACATACATCAACATTGGATTTCCAAGCATAAGACACATACATCAACATTGGATTTCCAAGCATAAGATACATACAGTACATCAACATTGGATTTCCAAGCATAAGACACATACATCAACATTGGATTTCCAAGCATAAGACACATACATCAACATTGGATTTCCAAGCATAAGACACATACATCAACATTGGTATTTTATGCCATCCACAAGACCACTAAGTGCAAAGGTCCAGAAAGTGTTAGGTGTAACATATTTAACCCCCCCCCCAAAAAAAAAAAAAAAAATATATATATATATATATATATATATATATATATATGTATATATATACCGTATATATACGGTATATATATATATATATATATATACAGAAGCAAATAATATCATAAAAACCAATGTTAGAGTAGATTGAAACCCTAACTGGATGACATTTGGTTTGCCCATGCAACCTGTATACAAAAAAATATACATTTTTTTCCCATAAAATCGTGTTTTCACCTTTTTTTTAGCCTTTGTTACATTTCAGTGTTGCTACATAGGTACATAGTTACATAGTTAGTCAGGTTAAAAATAGACACATGTCCATCTGGTTCAACCAACAAACAAAACAAAAAAAAAAAAAAACAGTGTTGAAAACCCAACATACAATCCCATATACACAATCCTATACCCTTAGTTGATCCAGAGGAAGGCGAAAAAACACCAGCAAAGCATGATCCAATTTGCTACAGCAGGGGAAAATTAAATCCTTCCTGATCCCCCGAGAGGATATTCCCTGGATCAACTTTACCTAAAAAAAATTTAGTACCCACTTATATTAAGTACACCCAGGAAAGAATCCAGGCCTTTTTTAAAGCAATCTAGTGAGCTGGCCAGAATCACCTCTGGAGGGAGTCTATTCCACATTTTCACAGCTCTTACGGTGAAGAAACCTTTCCGTATTTAGAGACAAAGTCTGTTTTCCTCTAGACTTAAAGAGTCCCCCCTTGTCCTCTGTGTTGAGCTTAAAGTGAACAACTCATCACCAAGTTCACTATATGGACCCCTTATGTATTTATACATGGTGATTATATCCCCCCTTAATCTCCTCTTCTCAAGAGAGAATAAATTCAGTTCCTCTAATCTTTTCTCATAGCTGAGCTCCTCCATGCCCCTTATCAATGTGGTTGGCTTCTCTGCACTTTCTCCAGTTCCCCAATATCCTTTTTGAGAACTGGTGCCCAAAACTGAACTGCATATTCCAGATGAGGTCTTACTAATGATTTGTACAGGGGCAAAATGATATCTCTCTCTCTGGAGTCCATGCCTCTGTTAATACAAGAAAGGACTTTGCTGATCTCCTCCAATCCTTTTCAGTCACGTTTTGTCTCCATGCACTCACCCCAGCGGAACTGCACATCATTGTCCTGGATTGGCTTTCTTATTGGGACAAGAGTGGACCACGCCTGCTCAATGTGTATTGGCATGGCCACTTGTAGTTTCCACCAGGTGCACACGTGAAAAGGGTCGAAACATAGGAGCACAATTTGGAGATAGTGGTCATCCCATAACAGGAAGAGACTTTCAAGGCAGGATTACTGTGGTTTATATTAACGAAAGCTGTGAATTTGAAAATGAATTGGCATGATAAAATCTTTGAACCCATGCAAAAACTAAGGCTGGCCCTCAAGGCTCCAGTAGGTCCTCATCTGCTGTCAGGTTCTCAGAGTGCAGGCAGGAAAGAGCTTGCCCCAGCTTCATAGATATTAATGAGAAATAAAGGAAAGTCCCAAAAGCTGCACATCACAAAACAAAAAACAAAACCCCCGTGTGTTGAAAGTGAAAACAGCATCAGCCCGGTCTCCATCCAGGCCACACCTCAATGTGTTTCTCCCCACCCATGAGACTTAATTATGGGGATCCGGCTGCTCAGCATGGGAAGCCAGTGGAGATCACTGGAGAAAGGGTGTCTACTACAGTGCCTTCCAACTTCTAGGGGCATGAGCCAGGTACTACATATACATTGTTACATTGATCCAAGCTTGACCAATTCCTCTTTAAGCAATTGGGTTTAGATCAACCTCAAGACAATTTTTAACACAAATGAAAAAGGAAAATTCTCAAATATGACTTAGCAGTGCAATTGTATCAAACAATGATATAGTCTTCTTGTAAAGTTCCTTTAGAAATAATATGTTGTAGGAGGAATTTAATGTTTTTATTGGAAGATGCTCTTGTAGACAATTAGCCATCATTTCTTCAGTAACTTGCCTATATGTTAACCCCTTGTCGTCTGCTCACTAGAGCTGTACTGCGGCAAAGTGGCTCTTATAGGTCTGACGACGTAGACCTACATCGGCAGACACTCCCCCCTCTCGGCGGCGCGCGCGTGGCGCCGGAGGCTCGCTCCCGCTGTATTCAGTCACAGCGGGAGTCGGGCCAGGGGAGGATAAGCGGGTGGACAACAAAGCGGGTGGACCTCCTAAGTGACAGGCAGGGTCAGATTGCCGGATTCTGCATAGTTGAACCTGCGATCTGTCCCTGTGTGACTCAGTCACCTCCCCCCACACACGTCAGTAAGCACCAGGCATACATTAACCCCTCCCTCTTCAATAAAATTAACCCCTTCCCTGCCAGTGTCATTTTTACAGTAACAGTGCGTATTTAAAGCACTGATTACTGTAGTAATGTCACTGGTAACCCCAAAAGTGTCAAAAATGTCAGTCAAGGGTCCGATCTATCCGCTGCAATGTCGCAGTCCCGCAAAAAAAATCGCAGATCGCCGCCATTACTCGTTAAAAAAAAAAGGACAGAAATCTTTCCCTTAGTTAGTAAATGCAAAAACTTTTGCGCAAACCAATCAAAATACGCTTATTGCAATTTTTTTTTTACCAAAAATATGTAGCAGAAAACAAATTGGCCTAAAATGATAAAAAATTTTGATTTTTACATTTTTTTGGGGGGGAATTTCATATAAAGAAATGTGAAAAATATTGTTATTTTTTTCAAAATTGTCGCACTTTTTTTTTTATAGCGCAAAAAGTAAAAATCGCACAGGTGATCAAATACCACCAAAAGAAAGCTCTGTTTGTGGGGAAAAAAAGGACGTAAATTTCGTTTGGGTACAGCGTTGTATGACCGCGCAATTGTCAGTTAAAGTTGCTCAGTGCCGAATTGCAAAAAGTGGCCCAGACGTAAGACAGCAAAATCCTCCGGTGGTAAAGTGGTTAATCCAAAATCTTGTTTATATGAAACTATTTAAAGTTGACTTTAGTAATTAGAGGTAAATCCAAAAAATACAATTACTTACCATTTATGTTTGTAGAATAGAGCGCACACACGGTCTCATTTCCAGTACACTGTACTGTTTGCTCCATGTAGCACCATCCAGAGGAAGATGATTGGCAGGTGGGACAGGTCACTCCATTGGGTTGAGAGCTGACAGATGGCACTTGGAAAAGAACATACATTTATACTTTTAAATGTGGAATACAGGAGTGTGTCTGGTCTGGCATTGGGCCCACAACTGGTAAAGAAGCGTAACATTCATTTCTGTGGAGAAGCTTGGACATTTCTGATACTTCTTGCTCCTAACTAGGATAACCGTAGTCCTCCTCAACAAGCAAGCAAGCCTTGTTGACAGTAGGCTCTACAAGGTTGAAGGCTACCTCTCTTATTTCTGAAGGTGAAAAAGCTTTAAGTACAAGTTCTACCAAACTTTTTTGTAGTTTTAAATAGGGTAAGGAAGGGTTAGAACCCTTAATTGCCATCCGGGCCTCCATTAGAGAGACTACTATCATGGGGAAATGGTTTTAGCCCTAGCAGGTGAAGATAAGTTCGACTTTTATAGGTAAGCAGGCAACTGCTACCAAGAAAGTGAGTTCTCCTGACAATGTAATACATTCAAGGTCATTAAAAATGTGTATGGATCTAATTCAGGAATACAGAGCTGCATTAATAACTTATGTGCTTGTGTCCTCACCTGGCAGGATGGATGAAGAAGAGCAGTTGTCAAAAGCACAACAAGAAGTAGACATCTTGGTGTTTCCATAGAGCGTGCTGATACTTCCAGTTTTGTCACATTGACTTGCAGGTGCGCACGATCGGATGTATCTTCTTGAATTTGATCCACCTGATATTGAGTAACATCAGTTAAATTTGCTTTTATTTACCTCTCATGATTTTTAATTACGTCCCGATCTGTGGAGTAGCATGGGTTGCCAGCTCCTGAAGCACCCTCCTGAGTAGGCATGAGGGCAGACATGACATGGGTCTGAACCCACCTAAGCTAGCCCAAAAGCTGTCAAAGGTGACAGCAAATTATAGGCGGAAGAGGCGTTCCCTACCCAACGGAAATTGCTACCAAATCTGAAGAGAGTCCATAAATAAAAATGGGGGTTTGGTCCCACCATATGGCCATATCGTGCTCAAGCCCACTACTGCGTCAAAGTACCCCATTATCAGTGGGTCCTACACTATCCATGAAAAAGAGATGAATCCAGCCTTTCTAACCCATGGAGATAATACTCCTTGCTGGGAAAAATGTGCAAATGCACTACAGGGGACTCCTCCTATATCCACTTGATGGTGGACACTGATTGAGTACAGGTGTGTGTGGGGGGTGGGGAGGGCTGCTCAACCTCGATAGTCTGGTCAGGGTAATAATAAATAATGGGGTACTTTGACGCAGTAGTGGGCTTGAGCACGATATGGCCATATGGTGGGACCAAACCCCCATTTTTATTTATCTTCAGATTTGGTAGCAATTTCCTTTGCATTTGCGCGCTATTCTTTTTTAATATACTTTTGGTTCATAGCTGCAGCAGCTTTGGAAATACATGGGTATGCTCCCCCAAATTTTTTGCCTGTTCCCTACCCAACAGCTGCATGTATGCAAGGGGCTTGCTGCTGGGGGGAGAATGCCTCTACTGCCTGTGATTGGCTGTCATGTTTGACAGCTTCCCGATGGTAGTTTCGATTGCTAGCACCTGGGTCAATGCAAGTATTTTGCCCGTTAACCCCTTTTAGAATTTAGCGTCCTTGGCCTGACCTCTCCCATGCTGGTCCCAGTAAAAATTATGCTTCCTTCCTTGCCATTGCAGTGCTCTGTACTGGCATTTCTGAGAAACAGCCACAGCCTTCATGACAAGTGTCCTCACGTTGAAGTGGAAGGATATGTCTGACCAAGCCTGTTGCTGATTACTGAGAGTACAAGGTCTAACTCTGGTACCTATTGGCCTGCACAGTCATATTTATCCTTCCTAAACAACTACTGTAAGAAAAAAATTGGAGATAAAAAATAAATAAATAAACAAATAAAATAAAAATGGAGATTGTTTAATTATGAAGAGCGTCTGCAATCGCTGGATTTATTCTCCCTGGAGAAAAGACGCCTGAGAGGGGACATGATAGCAATTTATAAATACCCCAATGGTGATCTAAGCATAGAAAAAAAGCTATCCAGTCGAAAGGATTGCATGAGGACTTGAGGGCATGCAATGCGATTAGAGGAGAAGCATTTTAACCTCAGGCAACGCAGGGGGTTCTTTACTGTTAGGGCTACAAGATTGTGGAATTCTCTACCACAAGAGGTGGTTTCTGAGGGAAGTATGGTGGCTTTCAAAAGACTCTTAGACGTACATCTCAAGGAGAAGAACATTCAAGGGTATGAGAGGTGATTACGGCCACACACACCTACACAGGTTGAACTGGATGGACTATTGTCTTTATTCAACCTCACCTACTATGTAACTATGTAACTATGTTTGTACCATGTGTATCTGATTGCGTATCTGTCTTATTGGGTTTTAAATGAGGTTTCCTCTTTACAAGTTTAGATCTCTCCACTTTCTCTATGATAGCATAGAGATCCTTGCTAAATCATGAACCCCTTCCAGCCTCCACCTCCCAGCCATTTAACTGGATCTACTGGGAGGCAGAGGCAGGCATTACAATCATGTGCAAAATGTGATTGGCTGGCAGTCACATTGGCCAGATTATCGGAAAGCTCCTGATCGCAAGCATGCAGCTGGAGCTTTCTGGTACCCGCTCGCTACTGTGCTCTCAGCACAGTAATATGTTTAACTAGGGACGCCTATATGCGGCTGCTCGGCCTTACAGCCCATACATCAAGAGGCTGCATATATGCATGTGGAAAGTGGGTAAAATAAATACATATATTATACTATAATGACAACGGGTTTATGTGAACTGTAAACTGCAGTGGTAAGTCCAAAATAAATTTCTGCTCATGAAAGCCACATGAAGGTATGACTCTAAAGCAGTGGTCCACTCCCCTTTTAAAAGTGGAGAAACCCTTGAAAAATATCTTACCCACAGTAGATTCCATGTATGAGGTTGCACAGATGGAGCCAGAAGGGCAGGTGACATTGCTTCCTGTGCAGGTTGTTGAGTCCATACACTCTGAGCATGATAGATTATAGCCTGCATGGTAATTATAAAAAAAAAAAATAAATAAGAAAAATAAAGTAAGGTAAAATTCCATAATTAGGCCCATGAGGGGGTAATATGTGTTAGGGGCATGGCATATACTGGACAGACAGACAGACAGATTATTATTAATAAAAATATATTATATTACTATATGTACTGTATATTATATTCTTTTTCATTATATTATTATTTAAATTTCCATGATTAAATCAATGAGTGGGTGAAACACTTAAGTAGGGCGTGAGATGTATACACTATATTACCAAAAGTATTGGGACGCCTGCCTTTACACGCACATGAACTTTAATGGCATCCCAGTCTTAGTCCGTAAAGAAAACAGAAACGGAGCGCCTCTGAGTGCAGTATTTATTGAACAATATCAGACACATAGTAATGGCAACTCACATGTTGAAGGAAAAAGACAAGCTATGAAAGCTCCAGTGGTAGGCTGATGAAAATCCAGGGGTCCCGAGGAGTGGAGATGCCGAGAGACGGTCTGAAGGGCGGAACGACTTGGTCCTGGGAATCGTCCGTTTTCCGGATGCGGCTGGGCGCCAGAGGACCAAGCTGGAAGGTAGCGTACGCCGTGTGATGTCACCGGAGGCTATGGGATGACACGCCGCGTTTCAGAGCTCGCGCACGGCTCCCACTGGGCACAGTGTCGTTCCGCCCTTCAGACCGGCTCTCGGCATCTCCACTCCTCGGGACCCCTGTATTTCCATCAGCCTATCACCGGAGCTTTCATAGCTTGTCTTTTTCCTTCAACATGTGAGTTGCCATTACTATGTGTCTGATATTGTTTAATAAATACTGCACTCAGAGGCGCTCCATTTCTGTTTTCTTTACATTGTCCCACAGCACTGACTTCACTGTGTCCTACGGAGAAGCCCTTACAGCAGCATTTGGATTTAGTCTGATCTACATCTTTGGACTTTTTATTGGAATTATACCCCTTCATACCTAGTCCATAGACTGTTTATAATTGCACTCCAGCTATATCCGTGTTTCTATTTTTTAGCAGTCCTGCATCACCCCAACTAGCTTATTACTCAGAGCGCTTGTTTTTTTCTTGTATATCAGTCTTAGTCCGTAGGGTTCAATATTGAGTTGGCCCACCTTTTGCAGCTATAACAGCTTCAACTCTTCTGGGAATGCTGCCTGCAAAGTTTAGGAGTGTGTCTTTGGGAATATGTTCCTGAAGCCCAGAAAGCCCAGGCGGATTATATCTCTAGAAGTTCGGCTGGATCACAACGAGTTGTCCCTTCATATGATAGATACTGTCCTTTGGAGTAAACCCTGAAGTTGACCTGTTCACCTCCCCCTGCAACAACAAACTGAAGGCATACTACACGTGTAGCCGGTGCTCTCTGGCCTTTGGGGTGGATGCCCTGACGGATCAATGGAGCTTCAACAGAGCATATGCCTTTCCTCCAGTCCTAGTTTATTCTCAGATTCTCAGATTTCTGCGGAGACTCTAGTCATAAGATGTCGAGACAGTGGTGGTAGCACCATACTGGTCGAACAGGACGTGGTTCCCCCCGCTGATGCAACTCAGATATCGGAGTCTGGTGCCCCTTCCCCTCATGCCAGACCTTCTGTTGCAGGGGGAAGTCCTGCATCCATGCCTGGCGCGAATGCACTTAATAGTCTGGTTTTTGAGAGGGAGAGGTTGGAAGCCCTTGTCTGCCCCTTGGGTATGATTTTGACCCTTATGAGTTCAAGGGGAGCAAGCCCGAAATAAAGTCTATGGAAGGATTTGGGACAGGTTCGTGGAGGTCACATCCTCCACTGGGAAGTCATACAGGGACCCCAGAGTACAAGAAATCCTGGAATTCCTCCAGTCAGGCCTAGATCTGGCCCTGTCATTCACCTCTCTTAAAGTTCAAATATCAGCATTGTCGGCCTTTACAGGAGTCTCCTGGGCTGGTCATCTGCTTGTCCAGCAATTCTTCAGGGGTGCAGCAAGACTCAGGCCTCAGAGGAAACCAAGGTTCCCCAAATGGGACCTTCCTCTCATCCTCGATTTACTCACGGAGTTCAGTTCTGTTGGAGTCATATCTGTATCTATTAAAGGATCTCTCTATCAAATCCGCCTTCCTGGTTGCATCACTTTGGCTAAGAGGGTCTCGGAGATCAGAGCTCTTGGCTACAAGGAACCATTCCTAACCTTTTTTCCAGACCGGGTAGTACTTATACCCCAGCTTCACTCAAAACCCAAAGTCACGTTGGTCTTCCAGGAGAACCAGGAGGAAATTGTTCTTCCTACCTTCTAGGCTCCAGAGGCGGTTGAGGCTCATCCCCTAGATGTGGGAGAAACCCTAAAGGTTTACCTGCAAGCTACAGCCTCCTTTAGATGGTTGTATCATCTTTTCATCCTCTTTTGTGGCAGAAACAATGGGAAACATGCCTCGTCTAAAACTATTGCGGCTTGGGTTGTTCTGGCTATCAAGCAGGCATTTAGGGCAAAGGGCTTGGCTCCTTTGGAGACAGTGACAGCGCACTCGACTAGGAGCATCTCTACTTTCTGGGTGGCTTTGTGACAAGAGGCGCCAGAAGTTATCTGGCGGGCAGCCTCATGGGCCTCTATCAATAACTTTATGGCTCACTATCTGTCAATTTTGGTTTGAAAATTCTGTTGGCTGACGGTGTGAATTTGTGGTGCCCGTGTGGTGTCAACTAGTTATTTCCCACAGGTAGGTTACTAGGAAAATGGAAAATTTCCTATCAAATACTTACCATAATTTTCCTTTCCTGACGGACACTTTGGCAGCAGGAGTTCCCACCCACTGGGCTAGACGCCTAGTTATGGAACACGTTCTCTGGCCATGAGCTGAAATTTATGGGAGTAGGGTCCTATAGAGTTGGAAAGGAGGTGGAGTAAACCCACACGTAGGCTGCCATGGAGTCCATCAGGAAAGGAAAATTACAGTAAGTATTTGATAGGAAATTTTCCTTTTTTTGTATTTAAACAAATGATCTCACCCCCTTAGAAATCCAGATTGATTAATCTCTGCTTTCAAAATGCTGCCTATGAAAACTGAAACCCCCATAGACAGCAATATAAAAATTACCTCCAGTCGGACAGATGAACTTAAAGTCAAATATTGATCCTGCACTGTGAGATAGATGGCCTAGACTACAGAAGCTTCTAGTAGCACAACCCCGAATCACAGCTGGAGTTCCTTTTGGAAGTAAATGAAACAAACAAAAAAAAGTTTATTGAAATAATTTAAGTAGCTATAAACTCTAAGGGATCTATGTATAAAAAAGTTTGTTTTATACAGATGGGACAAACATCCGCACAATTAGGACAAATATTGCTGTATTTCCTCTACTATGCGTGGTTTCTATATTGCCATTTAGTGGCCACAATATTTTTTTTTCCTGATTGAGGCATTTCTGGGAAAAAAATATATTTTAGCAATATAGCTACTTGGTGGCGCTAACGATATAGCAACTATACATATTAGAAAAAATACAGCAATTTTCGCCCAGATTGTTTATATTTTTATCATATCGAAACAACATTTTTTACATAGACGCTTACATGTATGACATTTAATTTGCTGCTAAGGCACTCTGTATCATGAACACATTTTTTTTTTTAGGAAATTTACTTTTCTTCCTTTTTTGTATGCTGGGGTTGCCGATCTCCTCAGGCCTCGGTGGTCATTATCAGGAAACCCATGCTTACAAATGGTCCACAGGAAAAGGCTAGCATCACAGTAGGTTAGCATATATGGTCTTCCTTTATTTAAAAATAGTGGAATGCAGTTGGATAAAAGTTTAAACATGCTGGATTTATCAAACTTTATTCCACAATTTTTTTTAATATATATATATATATATATATATATATATATATATATATATATATTTCTATATATATATGTACAGTAAAACCTTGGATTGCGAGCATAATTCATTCTGGAAACATGCTTGTAATCCAAAGCACTCCTAAATCAAAGAATCAAAGCAAATTTCCCCATAAGAATTAATGGAAACCAGTGGCGGCTGGTGCTTCATGGGTCGGAGAGGGCGGCAGACCGCACTGCACCGCACCGCACATCATACCCCCCCCCCTCGCTCGCCGACTCTCTCATCCTGTGCTGCCCCTGGACTGACATGTGGAGGCGGTGGCTTCCCCCTCAGTCTCAGTCCATATCCCCCTTCGTTGGTCGGGCTTCCCCTGTGTCACCTCCCTCCTCCTCCTTCGCCAATAGGATGGCTTCTCCTTTCAGCCAATCGGGAAACAGGTCTCAGGACCCGCGTCCTGATTGGCCAGGAGGAGAATCCGTGTGACAATAGCGAATATTCATTCACTTTTGTCACACAACTGGGTGGGCTTAGGACGCAGTGCTCTGAACCCCAAGCCCACCCTTTTTCGAAGCCTATTAGAGCCTCTGGCTCTAATCACGTGCTTCAAAAAAAAAAAAAAATTCCCGCATTGGAATCCATGCATCCAGCGCCCTGCATGTAGATTAGGGGGCCGGATGCATGGATGGGGGGGCGGCGCCCCTGCGCCCCTAATGGACGGGCCGCCACTGATGGAAACTCAGATCATTTGTTCCACAACCATTTATTCATAAATCCTTCGGTTTATAGTCCATATAAAAAGATTATAGCAATCTGATGGGTTGTGTAACCATAAAATGTCCGTCCACAAATGGCGCCTCCACAAGGGAATTAGAAGCAAAATCCAGCAGGAGCTACAGAATATAAAAGAGATGAGAGGCGCCTCTAAGTGTAGCAATATGGTTACATTTAATGAAGGTTCAACATTTAGCAACTCACATGGTTGATGATTAAAAGAGGCACATCTAAGTATGCAGGCATCCGGGGTAAAGCTGTCCACATAGACCATCCTCCTCACTGCCAGCTCTCACTGCTGTCAGTCTGCAATCGTGACTACCCTGCAGTACAGCGATCTGAGCACGAGGCTTGAAGCATTCGTAGAGCGCAGCGGGGAGCGGATGGCGTCAATGGCGGTGCGGAGGACGGTCTATGTGGACAGCTTTACCCCGGATGCCTGCATACTTAGATGTGCCTCTTTTAATTATCAACCATGTGAGTTGCTAAATGTTGTACCTTCATTAAATGTAACATTTAGAGGCGCCTCTCTTCTCCATTCTACTCAGTTGTGACGTGACGCTACTTGTATATCAAGACGTTGCTTGTTTATCAAGTCAAAATTTATAAAAAAAATGTTGCTTGTCTTGCAAAATATTCTCAAACCAAGTTACTCTCAATCCAAAGTTTTACTTTATATATATATTGTATATTAAAAAAGAATAGCGCACACATACAAAAGAAATGACTATCAAATACGAAGACAATCCATAAATAAAAATGGGGATTTAGTCCCACCATATGGCCATATCGTGCTCAAGCCCACCATTATCCCCATTATCACTATCCATAAAAAAAGGATGAATCCAGCCTCTCTAACCCTTGGAGACAACACTCCTTGCTGGGAAAGATGTGCTACTGCACTACAAGGGACTCCTCCTATATCTACTTGATAGTGGACACTGATAGAGTACAGGTGTGTGGGGGGTGGGGTGCTCAACCTCAGAAGTCTGGTCAGACCGAATACATAATAAACAAGCAAAAAGTTGGGGGAGCAAACCCTGAACATGTATATCTAAAGCCGGTGCAGCTATGAACCAAGCAACATGTATATTAAAAAAGAATAGCGCACACATGCAAAATAAATGACTATCAAATATGGAGGCAATCCATAAATAAAAATGGGGATTTAGTCCCACCATATGGCCAAATCGTGCTCAAGCCCACCACTACGTCAAAGTACCCCATTATCAGTGGGTCCTACACTATCCATAAAAAGGGGTGAATCCAGCCTCTCTAACCCTTGGAGACAACAATCCTTGCTGGGAGAGATGTGCTAATGCACTACAAGGGACTCCTCCTATATCTACTTGATAGCACCCCACCGCACCCCCCACACACACCTGTACTCTATCAGAGTCCACTAACAAGTAGATATAGGAGGAGTCCTTTGTAGTACATTAGGAGTATTATCTCCAAGGGTTAGAGAGGCTGGATTCACCCCTTTTTTATGGATAGTGTAGGACCCACTGATAATGGGGTACTTTGACGTAGTGGTGGGCTTGAGCACGATATGGCCATATGGTGGGACTAAATCCCCATTTTTATATATATTGTATATGCTGACCTACTATGGTGCCAGCTTATTCCTGTGGACTGTGTCATTGTAGAGGTTATCAGAGACCTTCCAGCCTAAGCACCTGGGATTTGAAGGTGCGGATTGTAAAGGAGGTTGTAGACCTGTTTCACTTGTTCCATGATTAGAAAAGGTCATGCAGCCCCCGCTGGAGAGCATGTAGGCAGGATGTGGCTGCCAAGAACCTGCCGGAGATCAACGGCACTGACAAGCAACAAAGAATGAAAAAATTAGAGAAAACCTTATAGGGGTTGATTTACTAAAACTGGAGAATGCAAAATCTGGTGCAGCTCTGCATAGAAACCAATCAGCTTCCAGGTTTTATTGTCAAAGCTTCATTGAACAAGCTGAAGTTAGAAGCTGATTGGCTACCGTGCACAGCTACACCAGAATTTGCACGCTCCCTTTTCACTTCCTTCTATCACACGGGCTTTCCGATCAGATCTATCTGTCAGTTTTTCAGGTTGACCTGATCGGATGCTCCATGCACCCCTATGGAGCAACGGTGACATGTCCGCTGAGTGACACCCGCCGTTCTCCGATCCGATCCTGTCTGTAAAATCCAGATGGATGGAAACCCTATTTTCTATCGGTCTGGAGCAGTTTCTCAACCTTTTTTCAGCTGTGCCCCCCCCCCCCCAACAATTCTGCACAATTTCAAGGCACCCCATTTTAAAATGTAAAAAAAAACCCTAAACTAATAATTTTACATAAGGCAGCAACATCCATACACATGGGCCATCCAACATTAGAAGTGATTTATTCCTCCACTATTGCAAACTGGTATGGACTAGTATTCTAGGGTTTCTCTTCTCCCTCAGTTTCTCTTCTTCTATTTGCTAATGTGACAACAGTGCTGATGGAGAAGGGATGAGGAGGAGTAAATAAGGATGCTGTGCAAGCACCCGTCATTGTCCTTATCAACCAGTGATGTCACTGGTTGTCAGGGTGCCAGTTGCTTGACCCACACAGTGCCCAGGGTTGTCAGGGTGCCAGTGGCTTGACCCACACTGTGCCCAGGGTTGTCAGGGTGTCAGTGGCTTGACCCACACAGTGCCCAGGGTTGTCAGGGAGTCAGTGGCTTGACCCACACAGTGTCCAGGGTTGTCAGGGTGCCAGTGGCTTGACCCACACAGTGCCCAGGGTTGTCAGGGTGTCAGTGGCTTGACCAGCACAGTGCTCAGAGTTGTAATTCTACAAAGTAAAAACCTGTGGAAATCTGTTGCAATTATGCCAAGGCACCCCTGAAGAACCAAGGAGGCACACCAGGGTGCCGCGGCACCCTCGTTGAAAAAGGCTGGTCTGGAGGATCAGATCGGATCGGATGAAAATGGACAGGTGGTCTGTTATCATCTGATCTCCCATAGAGGAGAGCGAAGATCTGACAGCTCCGTCTCTGCACAGTAAGATCGGATCGATGCCCCGCTGAACAAAACGGAGTCCGTCGGGGGCGGAAAGCCCGTGTGAAAGGACCCTAAGGGTTTGGATCTACTTAAAAAAACACACACATTGCACTTACCTGTCATCTTTACAGAATGGACGGAGCAAATGCTCTCACTCCCTATGCATTGCATGGTATCCTCTGCTGTACACCACTCCGAATTTTCGGACATACAAGTGGGACATGTCACTCCGTTGTATGACGAATTGGGGGCTGGCCCTGTCACTTTTTTAAATAAAATCACATTTTAGGCTTTTATGGCACAATTTCCACTGTATGTCATGTATCTCATTTAATAAAACTCTTGTGATCCAGCCAGTAAGTCTGTTGTTGTTTTTTTCTTTTAAAAGAACAAGCTCTTTGAAAATGTAGCTAGCAAGGTTAAAGCGGAGTTCCACCCAAAAGTGGAACTTCCGCTTATCTTTTGAGATGGGAGTGAGTGACACCTAATAGCAAAACTATGTAGGCATAGGACACACCTCCTGCTACGCCCCCTTAAAGAAGAACTATATGAAAAAAGTTATTAAACCCACAAATACTTTTTTTTAACCACTGTTTATATTGGCTTTTGAAATTTACAAATGCAGTAATTTAGAAATTGGATGAAAGATTTAGCGCTGGGAAACACTTTTTAAAACATAAAAAGTGCATTTTATCTACAATTATATAGATCAGACCAAAATGGGGGACAAATGAGGCGAAAAGAGGGACAGAGGGACATTGTTCCAAATCAGGGACAGTCCCTTGAAATCAGGGACAGCTGGGAGCTGTGCCCATCCCCACTTCCCGGGAGACAGATTTGGGTTTAAAACCGCTTTGACCCATTCTGGACCGGAAGGATTTCCGCAAATTTTTTGCGATTCGGCACTGCATTGTTTTAACTGACACTTGAGCGTTTTTTTTTTTTTTTTCCTAACAGCTTAGTATTCTGATGCTATGATTGAACCACAGCTATCACATACGTACCTGGGCCAAAAACAGCACCCTGTATCATGTGATAGCTGTTGGCCAATCACAGCAGGCAATAGTAAAATCACAGCTGTTACGAATGTTAAGAGTTGAAAACTTCACTGTAAAGGCTGGGTTCACACTGGGGGCGGCTTCAAAGTCGCCCGACTCTGAAGCCGCCCGTGCAGCGCGGCTTCAGCGTGGCTTGCAAACGACTTCTCTAATAGAAGTCAATGCAAGTCACCCCCAAAGTAGTGCAGGAACCATTTTCTAAGTTGGAGCAACTTGAGTTGCTCCGATTAGAACGGTTCCATTGCACTGAATGGAGCGCGACTTTTCAGGTGGCTAAGTCACCTGACAGGTTGCCCCAGTGTGAACCCAGGCTAACATCAAAGTGTAAAATAAAAAAATCCCTGCTCACACCCCCTTTTCCCTCCACAGTAGTACAATGTCACTATGGTGGTACTAAAGTACTCTAATGAGCGTATGTAAAAAAAATATTAATTTAGTAAATTTAGTTTTAAAAAAAAAAATATTTTTTGGTAGTTCGCGAAAAAATAAAAACCCAGTGGTGATCAAATACCACAAAAATAAAGCTCTGTTTGTGTAAAAAAAAAAAAAAAAAAAAACAATTTTCATTCGTGTACAATGTTACATGGCCACACAATTGTCACTTGTGCGACTTGTCCTGCGACATGGGAGTGCAAAGTCACATGAAAAGTCGTACTCCATGATTTCCAATGAGTACCGTTCATTTTTGTGCGGCTTCAAGTTGCAGCGACTTCAAAGAAGTCCCTGCACTACTTTGGTCCGACTTTGATGCATTTTGAGGTCCAGAGCCCTCAAGATTACACAGGCATTGCTTGAGGTCCATGCAAAATTGCAGCAAAATCGTGGCAAAAATCGCACGACTTTTAGGTCGCACAAGTGTGAAAGGGGCCTAAAGTATCTCAGTGATAAATAGCAAAATATGCCCTGGCCATGAAGGGGGTAAGGCTCCTTTCACACTTGTGTAACTTGTCCTGCAACTTGGGACTGCAAAGTCACATGACAAGTTGTACCCTATGATCTCCAACGAGTACTGTTCATATATATATATATATATATATATATATATAGGACTTCAAGTTGCAGAAACCTCACAGTCCCAAGTCGCAGGACAAGCCCCACAAGTGTGAAAGGGGTCTTACTGAATGAGATAATGTTACATTACAATAGATGGACCAAATCTTTTTTCTTTTTTCCACGGTATACATTGTCTTACACAGTGATTGGTGAAACGCATCGGAACTCGAAGACCTCTAATTAAGCAGTGCTTATCATACCAGTTAAAAAAAGAGGGGGGGGGGGGGAATAGTGTGACTAAAAAAAAGTAAAATAAAAATGGAAATAATGAAAAAAATAATAATATAAATTAAAAAATAAAATAAAATAAAAATAAAAAATAATAATAAATTATAGAATAAAATAAGAATAAATAGGAATGATAAAATATTAATTACATAATTGCCTTGGTAATAGCAACCAGATACATACATATATATATATATATATATATATATATAAATATAAATAGTTAGATTCCTATATGTACAAAGAGGGGATATTGGGACTTTACATGAGGCAATTGGCAAATAGGAAAATAAAGATTAATTAGATAATTGTAACATATTTATTAGATAATTGCATTGATAATAGCAGTTTTATATATATATATATATATATATATATATATATATATATATATATATATATATATATATATAATATTGTAATTAATATATGTACATGGATAAAGGACATTTCATATATATACATAGAGTACTACAATGGCACATTCCAGTAATCAGTATATATATAGTATAGTATATATATTATCAGACCAGGTAACAGATATTCCTTCCCCATAAAGGGATTGTTTTTATATAATTGTTATTTTTGTATTGTGTTTATTTTTTATTTTTGATATACCAGTAATAATAATATGGATGTTATTGAATCATGAATATCCCTCTGTTTGGCCGGTACAGCCCAACTTTTTTTCTCTCTTTTCTATACATTGTCTTACATAATCACTTACATGCGGGGTCGGCGAGGGTGCAGTCATTGGTTGAACAGATGGTCACCAGCCTTTGGGTTCCATTGAGAAAGGTGCTACTCCCAGAGATGCCACATTGATATATTGGCAAACACGCACTGTTATTGACTTGAACGCTTGTATTATCTGTATAGAAGTAGTAGTAAGTATAAAATAGGACAAGTTACTTTTCCAATACGCTCACTGTAAGTGTTTGTAGGACTTACCCATGGTGGTCTCAGCGTAGACTCTTGCACAGATTGTGCCAGCAGGACAGCTAACATTGGTGTCCGGGCAATACGTGTTGCCGGCATTGCCTTCAAAACATAAAACCAACAAGACATTAAACTCCACATCTGGAGTACTCTGACCAGTTCTGGTCACCAACCCTCAGAAAGGATGTGCTGGAACTGGACAGAGTCCAGAGAAGGGCAACTAAACTAATTAGGGGATTGGAGGACCTTAATTATGAGGAGGGATTACAAGCGCTTGATTTATTCTCCCTGGAGAAGAGGCGCCTGAGAGGAGACATGATAGCGATTTACAAATACCTCAACATAGAAAAAAAAAACGATTTAGTCCAAGGAATGTAAGAGGACACGTGGCCATACAATGTGGTTAGAGGAGAAGCGATTTAACCTCAGGATACACAAGGTTTTTTTTTTACAGTAAGGGCAATAGGATTGTGGAAATCTCTACCACAAATGGTGGTAACTGCGAGGAGTATGTTTACTTTTAAAAGACTCTTAGACTTACATCTCAAGGATCAGAACATTCAGGGCTATGTGAGATGATTACAGCCACACACACCTACACAGGTTGAACTGGATGGACTATTGTCTTTATTCAACCTCAACTACTATGTAACTATGTAGTGCTCCACAGGTACAGATGTCTCCTCTCTGCAACATATCTCTTGAACCAAGGACAAGTTCTTCTTCAACCACTTCTGGACCAGAATATTTTACACCATTATGCTAAGTTTCCATTAGTGTGTCTTGTCATGCGACTTTGGACCCATAAATTTGCATAAGTCACAGTTCATTGATTTCAATAGCTCCCGTTCCAATCTATGCGACTTTCAAAAACAGCGACTTTAAAAAGGTACCTGCACTACTTTGATGCGACTTTTGATGCACCTTTGATCCAGAGAGTGTAAAGTTGGATCAAAGCTGCACTCAAACTCGCATTAAAGTCACACTTTAAAGTGTGCGACTTTGGGGTCACAATAGTGGAAACGTAGCCTTAATGGCCAGGCCATTTTTTTGCATTACTTTAATGGACAATTGCGCAGTCGTGCGCCGCTGCACCAAAATAAAATGTATTTCCTTTTTTTCCCCCACAAACAGAGCTTTCTTTTGGTGGTATTTGATCACCTGTGCGATTTTTATTTTTTGCGCTATAAACAAAAAAAAAGCGACAATTCTGGAAAAAAAAAAATATATATTTCCCTTTCTGCTATATAACATTCCCAATAAAAAAGAAAATGTAAAAATCCCATTTTTTTTTTTATCATTTTAGGCCAATTTGTATTCTGCTACATATTTTTGGCCCACTTTTATGTGAAAGAGGACCGCCTAAGAAAATACCGGGGTTATGGCAGCTATCTGCTATCTGCTGCCATAACCCCGGTATTTAACATCAAAGTAGCGACGTAAAACTGCGGCGAGTGGTCCGGAAGTGGTTAAGATAAAACAAACCTTCTGACTTTACAGCTCATTTAACCTCCCTGGCGATATTCCCGAGTGTGGCTCGGGGTTAACTTTCAGTACCAAAACCGGTAACCCCGAGCCACACTCGGGAATACCCCAGAATGTTACTCACCTTCCCTGTGATCCCCCGCCGTCCTCCCCCGCCGTCCTCCCCCGCCATCCTGCCGCCGTCCTCCCCTGCCGTCCTCCCCCGCCATCCTGCCGCCGTCCTCCCCTGCCGTCCTCCCCCGCCATCCTGCCGCCGTCCTCCCCTGCCGTCCTCCAGTTGTCCTCACACTCTCTCTCCACTCTGTGCTTGGCCGATAACGGCACCCGTCTTCCAGTTCCCTTCCCTGCGAGCGTTGCGACGCAGGGGGGTGGAACCGGTGGCAAATTCAAAAATGTAAATACACTAAAGGCGCTTTTCCTCTGCAAGGAACCGAACGGTTCGGCTTGCTTTTGCGCTTTTCCACAGCATGGTACCACATGGTACTTGTTAGAACGGTGCGGTACGACGACGCTTTTCCACTACATGGAACCGAACGGTACGGCTCGCTTAAACAGTACCATCTCAGTTGTGGTTCCAAGAGGGCCGTACCGATACATATCCCACAATCCTTTGCATGCAGCCTTGACTGTTTGTCACTACTAGCCACTGATTGGTCAGAGAATCATTGTTATCCCACCCACTTACTACTTTAGTGGAAAAGCAAACCGTACCGAACCGTTCCAACACCGTACCATGCAGTGGAAAACCGAGCCAAGCAGGGCCGAGTGGAGCCGAGCCGGTACTTGCAGTGGAAAAGTGCCATAAATGAGATGATACAAAGCTTTGAGCCTAAAGGCCCGTACACACGTGCAGATTGTCGGCCGAAAATGTTCGGCCGCCGAACAATCGGCCGATTTTCGGCTTGTTAGTATAATGCTTCCGACAGCCGACAGCGCACTTTCGGCCGAAAAGAATCTGTCGTGCAAGCATTAAAATTTTTGTATGCCGACACCAGAACGGCCGATTGTTCGCCAGTCAGTACAGAATTCAGCCGACAGACAGCAGATTTGCAAGACTGGGCATGCTCAGAAAAGAAAAAACACAGGGAAAGTTAACCATCACATGACATCACTTCTGCAGTCGGCTGTAGTCGGCGGACAAAATTCTTGTGCAGTCTTTTGCACTTTTCAACAGACACGACAGCTCGGGGACAAAAGACGGCCGATCGTTCGGCCGGCGATCGGTACGTGTGTACGGGGCTTAACGGATTACACTGTATCATCCCATTTCACCACAGGACTTCACCTGGTGACTTTGTAACATGTCAATTGGTGTGTTTACATTTTTTAAATTGCCGCCGGTTCCACCCCCCTGCGTCGCAACGCTCGCCATAAAAAGTACCTCTGAGGTGCCCAATGCCATCACATAGGGGTTAATGAAGTAAGAATAAATAAATAAAATAAAATAAAAAAGGTAAAAGAAAATACAATTTAATAGGATGTATTAAAAAGAAATTAAAAACCCATTGCCCCCCACACACACACCTGAAAAAGCAAACACATGCTCAGGGTGTAAGCCGCAGTCGCATGAGCAGTATCGTCATCAACATCAGAGTGAGAGCAATAAGTCGAGCACCAGAGCTCACAGTTACAGTAACTCTAAACAGGTGAGCTGTAAAGGCTATGGAGATTTTTGGGTACTGTCATTTTTTCTGATATCGCGGGTGCACACAATTTAAAGATTTGGTATGTTTGGTATCTACTCGAAGCAACCTTAATCTTTTACAATTTTCCGAAAATTGTGGTATTATACTATAGTGTCGTGTTTGCACTAAAACACATTTATTATATTTTTTCCTGAAAATCTGCCTTTGGTAAACAGTTGCACGATTATAGTGCAACATAAAAAAATTGCACCTATTATCTTTTTATTCTACTGGGTCTCTGCTTTTAAAAAAATATATAAAGTTCTGGGGGTTTAAAGCGGAGTTCCACCCAAAAGTGGAACTTCCGCTTTAGGGAGTCCTGACCCCCTGACATGCCACATTTGGCATGTCATTTTTTTTGGGGGGGGAGCGGGTACCTAGTTTTGACAGGTACCCGCTCCCACTTCCGCTCGGAGAGCCGCGGCGCCCTGAGCGGAAGTTCTCCTCTCCCCCTCCCTCCCTGCAATCTTCTGGGACATGTCAAAGGTCCCAGAAGATTGCCGGCCAATCACGGCGCGCAGCGCAACTTGCGCATGCGCAGTGGGTACCCGGCTGTGAAGCCGCAAACTGTCACAGCCGGGTGCCCACAGCAGTGATGCCGGCGCCGAGGGAGAGGATCGAGGCTTCGGGCGGCCGCATCGCTGGACCGTTGGACAGGTGAGTGAATGGCTGGAACTCCGCTTTAAGTAACTGTGTGGGCAAAAATTAAGATTTTTACATGTGAGCAAAAAATGAAAAAAAAAAAATTGCTCTAATGCCGAAGTGGCACGCAGGGTCATCAGAACATTGGCATAATGTCTCATTCCTGGGTACCACTAACAGACCTCCTGCCCTAGGTACATGTTAGTGAATGCCCCTACTCCAGAGATGTATAGTAACTAAGTAGAACTACTTCACTACTGTACTTAAGTACCGAAAGGCGGTATCTGTACTTTCCTAGAGTAGAATTTTTTTCTCCTACTTCCACTTTTACTTCACTACATTTTTTCGATGATTTCAATACTTCTACTCCGATATTTTTTTTTTGTACTGCATAGTTACTCGTTACAATTATAAAAATTACCACTGCCAGAACAGTAGATGGCAGGTTTCATGAAGCTCAAAACGTGTGTATTATCATCGCATACGAAAATAAAAGCTACTGTATGTATAAATAAAAGCTGCATTTGAAATAATAAAAAACAATATGACTTCTTTCTTTAATAACTACATAACACAGTACTTGTACTTTTACTTTCAGTACTTGAGTAGCAATTTTTTTTAAAAAAACTACTGGTACTTTTACTTTCAGTACTTGAGTAGCAACACCTTTTAAAAAAAACTACTTGCAATATTTAAGTATAAAAAATGTTGAATACTTTAGTACTTCTACTCAAGTCACTTTTTGATCGAGCACTTCCACTTCTACTCAAGTCA
This sequence comes from Pelophylax lessonae, assembly GCF_965119305.1. Classification (NCBI taxonomy): domain Eukaryota; kingdom Metazoa; phylum Chordata; class Amphibia; order Anura; family Ranidae; genus Pelophylax; species Pelophylax lessonae. The sequence continues at coordinate 208,771,562 of NC_138779.1, read as the reverse complement.
TTTTTTGATCGAGCACTTGTACTTTTACTCAAGTATGGGTTTCGAGTACTTTATACAACTCTGCCCTACTCCCAGAGGGAGCAAAATAGTGTGCATTCCCCTTACATGTACATTACCATGCCTGACACTTCACCTCTTGTTCCCCCGGCTGAGCCCATGGATTGGCCACCATCAAGAAGATGTGAGTCCAATAGGCTTTCAAGACTTTACATTTCCATCTTTAAAGCAGACAACTTCAAGGCACACAACTACAGGGCAAACAGCTTCTCACCCATTTTGGTAGTAGTAATTGGCACTTTCTCAGGTTGGAACACTATGTCCTGTCCCCAACTCCCTCCAATTCAAGGCACTAGGTCCTCCAGGTATCCTCCAGCTGAGGAATATCAATCACTAGAAGCACTTCATTTTTGAAGGAAGTGCTCCACCAGGTCCCTAGGGGGCCAACAATGAAGTCCCACTTTTGTCTTTTTCAACTTTCTCCTTGAACTCCTCCTACTCTCTCACATAATCCTTGTTCCTCCTGGCTGAGCTAGGTACTCATTCCAGGGATTGGCCACCAGTTACGAGAAGAGGTGGGTCCAAAAGGCTTTCAAGACTTTACTGGTCCAACTTCAAGGCAGACAACTTCAAGGCACACAACTTTGGGCCACACCAATTTTAGTAGCCATTTTTGGCATTTTCCGGGGTCAGGCACTCAATGTCCTGTCCCCAACTTCCTCCAATTCAGGGCACAATGACTTGCCCAGGTATCCCGTATCTGAGAAGTGCAAATTACTGGAAGCATTACATCTTTAAAGGAAGGGCTCCCTCAGGTCCCATGGGGGCCAGCACCATAGTCCAATTTTTTGTCCTTACAACTTTCTGCCCAAACTCCTCCCACTCTCTCACGTAACACACTATTTATCAATGAAGAGGACACCACCTAGTGGCCAGACTGAAAATGGCATCAACACCTTCTTACAAGTGTATCTATAACCTTTTTTTTTGTCTCAGGGATTCCAGATGCATTAATTTCTCCATTTTACCTCCACAATAACAGTTAGATGTATAAGTAATTGCTGTTCCATTGGCTCTGTATCTCTCAGTTCCACATGTACGTCTGGCACATCCTCGAACGGATGACAAGCTCCCTGTTGAGAATAAAACAGAGTCAACAGTAACAACTTTTCTTACTTTGTTGGCAAACATTTGCTTTTTTATTTAACCAAAATTTGGTTTAAAGTGGTTGTAAACCCTTACATATACCCAGTGAAGTAACTGGCCTCAGGTGAACACATCGACTAAACAAATCCTCCTATATAAGTTGTACCTGTTTATCTGCAGTCTTCTTTTCTATACATCCATTCAAAGTCCAGAATGTATAAAGCTTGTCTGAGCTTTCAGAAATCAGAGAGTGGGGAGCTGAGGTCGGGGCTGCTGTTAGAAATCACAGGGCCCCGTACAGCCTATCTGACTGGGCTCCCAAAAAAATTAAAATTTTCATTTTCATTTCATTAAGAAAAACACTAAAAAACACTAAAACCATTATTAGTAGGCGGAAGGGGGAATATAATCCTGAACAGGGAAGGGGATCAGTGAGGCATGAATGCGGGGGGGGGGGGGGGGGCTAGGGCAATAGCTGAGATCTGAAGAGAAGCCAGCTTTTAGCTTTTGCAGGGAGAGAAACAGGGGGTCAGTTCATATAATTGCCCCCTTCCCCTGCTTTACTGATCACCCCCCTCTACTGCCCATATCCAATTGCCCTGCTGCCTGGGCCCGTAAATAAGGACTGGTGCTACCCTCTTATCAGCAGCCCTGGGAGGAGCTCAGTAAGGTGAGCCAAGATCGGATTGGAAGGAAGGTAAACACTCCCTTCTAACAGCACACAGGAAAAAAGCTGAGGCTGTCAATCACAGGCTGTGTACTGGAGCTCCCTCCCCTGTCACCTTTTTTCTCTCTGTGTCAAGAAAACCTGTCAGAAGTGACTCATGCAGATAGCAGAGGAAGAAGGCAGCAGTCAGAAATGACACTTATTCCTCTGGATTGAGACAAGTACACATTATAGAGGGATATGCTTTGTTCATATTTCATGTCTGAAACTTACAACTACTGTAAAACATAATGACAAAGGAAGAAACTGAATTAATTTGCCCTGTAGGCTTACTTTCATTGTGTGAATCTGCTGCTACTCTTCATATCGTTCAATATGTTCAAAATGTGACAAATGTGGGCTGTTGGTGAGAAGCGGATGCTCCTTAAAGCGGAGTTTTTTTTATGTCCCCCAAACAGTGACCCTCCGACCTCTATATATCCGCTAATCCTGTTTTATACAGTGGAATAATATTTTTGCAAGCATAAAATCTTACTTTTAAAAATTTTTGCAGAGCGCCGCCATCTTTGTGCTGGTTCGCCGAGTCAGCTGTGGGGAAATGTGTGCCCTGCTTCCTGATTGTAGTGGGCGGAGGCCAGTGAATCCAGCGCGAAATCTCGCGCATGCCCAGTACTATGCGATCGGCATAGTATAGGGATGCCTATCATCGCGTTATTTCCTGTTTGGAAATAACGCGATGAGAGGAGTGGCCGGCCGCCTACGTCACTGCCAATTGCATCCTGGGAGCGACGAGTAAGAGCTCCCAGGACGCATTGCGGGACAGGAAGTGACGGCGCGGGCCGCGGCCGAGGAAGGAGGAAGTGAATGTAAAGGTATATATATTATCCTCTGTAAAAAGGTAAGTAAAAAAAAAAAACCCCGGGAATATCCAATTCTGGCTCATGGAAGTATAGGGAAGCGGATGCCATAAAATGTAAAGGCATGATTTTCTGCCTGGAACTCCGCTTTAACATCAAGATAAAATTGCTTACCATTTTTGTTTTTAGAATAGAGAACACACACGGTTTCCTCTCCGGTACACTCCACGGTTTGCTCATCATAGCACCAGCCAGAAGAAGAGGATTGGCATGTGGGACAGGTCACTCCATTGAGGTCAGGGCTGACAGATGGCACTTTGAAAAGAACATGAAAAATAAATTCCAAAAAGTCAAACTCAGGAGAGAGAAGCTTCTCTTAAATGACAATGAAGTAATCTTGGTACTGTAAACAATTAGTCTTGACAATTATCGACTTTCAAGTATGCTGGCCAGCATTTATTATTCTGATTTCTCTAGCTCGTAGATCCTCTTCTTCAGGGCTCTGAAGAAGAGGAATTCCTTGAAATGCGTCAGCCCACAGGGGTCTTCAGTTTCTGTTGTATCTGTACGTGTTGATACATTTGGACGGGAACATGCTGAGATTTGTGGTGCGCTTTTAATTATCGGAACTTTGTGAGTATAATACTTACCATTGTTTTATACAATAAATTATTTGTCTCAGGATAACGCACTAGGTCGGTGCGCCCTCTGTGTGTTTTTGTATGGGTGCCACGTGTGTGTATGATGTGCGTTTAGGTAGATTTATTACCTGGCAGGATGGATGAAGAACAGTTGTCAAAGGCACAGCATGAAGAAGACATCTTTATGTTACCATAAGGGGAGCTAACAGATCCAATTCGATCACACTGGTTTGAAGGTGCACAGGACCTGATGATTGTCTTCTTAGAAACTGATCCACCTGTTAATCATTTGAAATAAATACATTTACAGTACATTTCCTCCTCATACATAAATGATAGGGGCTGACTGGCAACTTTCAGACCAGGGGGTAAATACAAACCAGAGGCCCATGGTGCAGCGACTCAGTCCCCCTCTGAGGAAGTATTACTTCACTGAGAGAGTAGTGGATGTATGGAATAACCTTCCTGCAGAAGTGGAAGCTGCAAATACAGTGAAGGAGTTTAAGCATGCATGGGATAGGCATACGGCTATCCTTCATATAAGATAGGGCCAGGGACTATTCATAGGATTCAGATATATTGGGCAGACTAGATGGGCCAAATGGTTCTTATCTGCCGACACATTCTATGTTTCTATGTTTCTATTCCTGGCCTCCTCCTGACCCCCATTCCAGGCTGAAGCTCTGCTCTAGGTACTCTCTACTCACTGGCCGATTATGGGTTCCCAGGCGGTTGGGGGGAGCTGGGGCAGCTTGGTCGGGGGGGTCACAAGGGGAGGAGAGTCACCAGTGGGGCATAGAACTGGCCTCTGCTTAGACACAGTTTATAACATCCATTCTGGGGGGAGGGGGTGAGGCCTGCTCTCTGTCCTTGTCTTCATCCCGCACTCAGTAGGTCAGCAGTGGGGTCTCTTTTTCTTCTCTTCTCAAGGAATCCTTTAGGCATGTCTGTGGAAGAAGCAGTGCAGCCTTTTTACGTGGCATTAGAGTGGGCTGGGGGGCAATTGCCCCCCTGCCTTCTGGCCCAGTCCTCCCCTGCATCCAGACATGAAAATAATATCCTAATTTAGCTTTCTTCTTGACCTCTCTGCATAGTAGTGGGCAGGGCTGCTGTTAGAAATCGCAGGGCCCCATACAGACTACCTGGCAGGGCCCCCTCAAGAAAATATTAAAGATATATTTAGCTAAAATTACAACAAAATCACTATTATCAGACACAAATATAATATAACTCGCATAATTCCTGCTAAATCTAAAAAAAAAAAAACTATGTTAAATAAAAATGAAGATGAGATGAGAAAAATATACAGGCTGGGCAGTTGGAGGTCAGTGATCAGAGAGACAGAGAGAGAGAAACAAAGTTACAAATAAACTCCTGAGCAGAGATAAGTGCTGGGAGGGGGGCCCACACAGGGAGGGGATTAGTGAGGGACAACTGTCTCTTTCTCAACAGATAAAAGCTGATAGCAGGGAGAGGGACAGATCAGATTCAGGTGCTGGAGGAAGATTTCTGTAATTGTTGTCCATCACTAATCCCCCTCTCTGTGTGGGCCCCCCTGTGTGCTCGGGCCCCCTACAAGATGGCTGGTGGTCCCCCCCTATCAGAGGCCCTGGTAGTGTGGAGGGGTCCTGCCACAGCATTGAACAGCAACGTTGAAATCCTGACTCTTGATCTATTGATTTGTATCTGAAATGGCATACTGCCCTTACCAGCAGTTGTACCTTAGGAGAAGACATAGATCCTGGAATCTCCTCTAGTTAATATTGGCACTGCACTGGAATTGGCACTGCATTGAAAGAAGCTCTTGTAAATGTAACTCACCGACAGTGGATTCTGTATATGAGTTTGCACAGACAGAGCCAGTAGGGCAGGTGACACTGTTGCCTGTGCAGTTTTCTGAGTCCATACACTCCAAGCATGAAATGTTATAGCCTACAATTAAAGAATAAAAATAAAAGAAGGATAGAGTGAAGACACATTTTTAAAGCCTTAGTCTTTTTTTTTTTTTTTTAAGATAAGCATTTCAGTAGCATGGTAGAACAGGCAACTGTTATAGATTAGATTCTTCAGGAAAAGTCAATATGTATTGATCAAAACCTAACCATGGCATTACCTGCCTGGAGTTTTCATGTTCTGACATGCTGGTAGGTTAATTGGCACCGGTCTAAATTGTCCCTAGTATATGTATGTATGAATGTGTGTTAGGAACCTTAGATTGTAAGCTCCTTGAGGGCAGGGGCTGATATGAATGTACAATATATGTGTAAAGTGCTACGTAAATTGTCAGCACTATACAGGGCCGGCCCAACCATGGGTCTCACTGGGTCCATTGGACCCAGGCAGACTTTGAGAAGGGCAGCAAATTAATGCGCAATATTTTTTTTTTCCCAGCAGTTTTGTGTGTCATCAGTTTGCGGCACGTTACAGGTGGCATTTCCCCATCTTATACTGCCGCCCGTAGTGCAAACTGATGAGTATGAGAAGGCGGAGGGTCTCCTCCTGGGAACGTTCCTTATGTGATTGTGGTGTGCGCAATGACGTCAGACATTCAGACAAACAAAATAATACCGGAGTTTGTGGTTTGGAATTGAGCACAATTTGTGGTCAAATAATTGCACATGTAGACAAGGTGCAGTTGCATATAAGTCTGACTTCCTGATACATTTAATTTTATTCTTAATTATTAATGATATAAAATAAAATTGTGTGGGCCTTTTGGTGGATGTGATTTTTTTTGGAGGGGACAGCATTTAATTTTTGGACCCAGGCAGCTCAATGTCTTGTGCTAGCCATGCCGCTATATAAATATCTCTAATCTATAAATAGATAAATGAAAAAGAACAGGTTACAATACACCATTCATGTGTTTCATGGCTCTTTTTTGGCTACTTTTTCAGGAAAGGTGCAGTACAGCAAAAGAACACACAGGGGGCGCAAACGCCAAGTGCAGTGGTTCTCAACTTCTTTCCTCAGGACCCACTAACAGTCAGGTTTGCAAGATAACAGAAATATATCACAGGGGTGATATCATTTGCTGCTCAGTGATTGCAGTATTCTAATCTGCATCTCTCCAAGGTAATACTTAAAATCTCGTCTGCTAGTGGGTCCCGAGGACAGGAGAGAACCACTGGTTTAGTGCATTACCCAAGAGGTTTATTAAATTAAACAAAAAAACCACATTGTTGTTGTTGTTCAGTCATTTAGTCATGGCCGACTCTTCGTGACCTCATGGACCATAGTACGCCAGGCTTTTCTATCCTCCACTACCTCCCGGAGCTTGCCTACCTTCATATTCATTGCTTCGATGATGATATCTATACATCTTGTTTTCTGTCATCCTCTTCTCCTTTTTCCGTCCATGTTTCCCAGAATCCGGGCCTTTTCTAATGAGTCCTCTCTTCGCATTAGGTGGCCAAAGTGTTTAAGTTTCAGCTTCAGGATCTGTCCTTCCAGTGAATATTCAGGGTTGATTTCCTTCAAGATTGACTGGTTTAATCCTATTGCCATCCAAGGGACTTTCAAGAGTCTTCTCCAACACCATAGTTCAAAAGTATCAATTCTTTGGCGTTCAGCCTTACATATGGTCCAACTTTTTACAGCCATAAGTTCCTCTAATGATCAATCAACATGGCAACGGATGACCGAGCAATTGCCGATGTTCGGCAACATTGCCAATTGCTCAGACATCAATTGTTCGGTCATCAGTTGCCACCTTGTTCGACCATTAGAGAGTGTCATGCACATTGCATCTGTTTAATTATAAGTATTTATCTGACTGTTTGGTTTTGTTTAATAAACCTTGGGTAATGCCCTAGGTGTTTGTGCCCCCTGTGTGTTCTTTTGCATTTCTTAGTTGAATTCCCCTGCCTGAGGAGGACTGCACCCCTAAAGCATTGCCCTTGGGATTACATAGACGGTGCATCTATCCTTAACCGGTTGCCGACTGCCGCATGACTATATACTGCGGCGGTCAGCCCCGGCCAGGCAGAGTGACGTATCATGACGTCACTTGCCTGTCACTTCCTTGTGAGCCAATAGCGGGCGAGCGCGCGCCCGCCGCGGCTCGTTCACAGGGAAGTTAGTGCGTGTGACCGGTGGACTCGATGTCCGCCGGTCACTTGCCAATCGTCGGTACAGAGGGAGAAAGTCAGGCGGCTGATGTAAACAAGCCGCCTGTCATTCTCCCCTGTGTAGAAACAGTGTTCAGACGGTTCTGCTATGTAGGACCGTTGATCATTGTTCCTACACTAGTAGCCACAGCCAATCACAGTAGAAAGCACGCCCCTAGGGACACACTTAACCCCTCCCTCCCCAATAAAGTTAACCCCTTCCCTGCCAGTGTCATTTTGCAGTAACAGTGCATATGTATAGGACTGATTACTGCAGTAATGTCACTGGTAACCCCAAAAGTGTCAAAAATGTCAGTCAAGGGTCTGATCTGTCCGCCACAATGTCGCAGTCCCACAAAAAAAAAAAAAATCGCAGATCGCCACCATTACACGTTAAAAAAAAACCCACCAAAAATGACAGAAATCTTTCCCTTTGTTAGTAAACGCAATAACTTTTGCGCAAACCAATCAAAATACGCTTTTTGCGATTTTTTTTTACCAAACATAGGTAGCAGAAAACAAATTGGCCAAAAATTTTAAAAAATTTTGATTTTTACATTTTTGGGGGGGGGGAATTTCATATAAAAAAATGTGAAAAATATTGGTTTTTTTGTAAAATTGTCGTTCTTTTTTTGTTTATAGCGCAAAAAGTAAAAATTGCACAGGTGATCAAATACCACAAAAAGAAAGCTCTGTTTGTGGGAAAAAAAGGACGTCAAATTCGTTTAGGTACAGCGTCGCACGACTGCGCAATTGTCCGGTAAAATCACGCAGTAAAAAATCGCAAAAAAAACCCTGGTCTTTAAGCAGCCAAATCCTCCGGGGCTTAAGTGGTTAATTGGTGGCTGTCCTTTTGAGCCCTGGAGAAATCATTTGCTCTATTGCAGGTGTTCAGTACACTTTTTTTATTTCAATAGATTTTTATTAGTTTTTTAGCAAGAGAAAAAAGATAAACATTGTCAAAGACAGTGGTAACAACAAGTAATAACAGTCATAATATACAAGTATTCGCTCGATTGCCGCAATCAACGGCATAGGTATATAGAGGGAGGGGAAGAAACCCCTGAGGTTTACCAGAATAGAAATCCAAAAATAGCGTAGAGTAAAATGGTTATGGTCATGTATGTGCGGAAAGTACCTCACCTCTATACCTCTGTCCCCATACGCGGGTTGGAGGGTAGCCACCAGACGTCCCATCGGGAGCATACTACGCCCAATGGTCAAGGGGTCCCATAGGAGGCCATAACACTCAACATTTGAATTATCTCAAAGAACAAATATCAGGGCTCTGGGAATAAGGTGCAGGCAGTGTAGAAGAGTAAATCCGAAACAAAGGAAACAGAGAAGGGGTGGGGGAGAAAGAGAGGGAAGAGGGAAAGAAAGGGGGATGAGCACAGGGAGGAGCCCGACCTGCAGGTGTTCAGTATGCTTTAATGGGCAGGATCAGTGTGAATCTCGAATTCAGCCGAAGGTATACTTACAAAAGGAGGTTAACAATGGCAGACTTGGTTTAGGTAGTTGGAAAAAAAAAAAACTGCCGTAGGTATATAAAATGCAGGCTGCTAGGCATATACCTGCAGCAGCCTCCCACACCCCAATGGCCATGCCCAACTTTTCCAACAGGCCAAGCTTCAGCACTTCCTGATGGTTCCAAAGCTGGACCTTCCCTTCCTACCTTCTGCAGATCCCTAGTGGCCAAGTAGACTGTCCTTCATAGTGATGTGCCAAAAGGAACTTAGTGGCAAGTTTGAAGCTACCATCATTCTCCTGGTACAGTTTATGAGGTATGTGTAGGCACCTCTAGACAACTACCCTATCATACTTAGTATTTTTTACGTACCTCCTGTACAGCAGATAAAATTAACATCATATTCAGATCTGTTTGCACTGTAAGAGAGTTGGCCAGGATAACAGTTACTACTAGCGATGTGGCAATAAAAATGTCCCACATGGAAGAAAAATATATTTAAAATATATTTTTTAAAAAATTCTTTTTTTTTCTCCCAAATATATTGGAAATATATTTGAAATGCTGCAGTTTTGGCCATATTCAATATGTTTCTAAAATTGTTTCCCTAAATATATTGGAAATATATTTTAAATGCTACAATTTTGGCCATATTCAATATATTTCTAAAAATTGTTCCCTAAATATATTGGAAATATATTTTTCTTCCATATGGGGTGTGTGGGCAGGGCTTAGTGGTGAGCTCCAAGATACCACCATTCATCTTGTATAGTTTTGGGATCTGCAGCCCATGTAGACACCTTTAGACAATCACTCGACCATACATACGTTGTACTATTCTTACGTACCTCCTGTAGGGCAGATAAACTTAAAATCAAATTCAGATCCTTCAGCACTGTGAGACAGCTGGCCAAGATAACAATTACTTCTAGTAGTACAGCCACGCATGACAGATGGGGTTCCTGTTGTGAGGAAAAAACAGCTTTGGAATGCTTATACAAATGATAAAATGATAAATTCTATAATGATAAACAGCTAATGATAATACAGCTAAAACATCATTGAAAATCACAAAAGACATACCCAACAGTTTTTCAGTGTGGACCATACAAACAGTCTCACTCCCGGTGCATCCCATTGTAGTGCTCGCTGTACACCATTCGGCATTATCAGACCTACAGGCAGGACATGCCACCCCATTGGCTGTTAAATTAGGGCTTGACCCTGTGAGATTTGAAATAATTGAGAAAATTAGGCAATTCTTGACTGTAAGCATATTTTTGGTTAGTGCAACTCAACATTGCCCAACAATGTCCAATGTAGTTTAGGCATAATATTGAATTTCGGCATGTGGTAATATGGGAGTTTTAGTAATTTTACTACTCTTTTGGAAAAGGGGCAAATTGCTACAGACAACTGAGTTTTTTTTTTTTTACTTTATTTTTATTTGCATATAAAATTTCAATATATAACAGTATTCCACCAATTTGATTTAGATTCACAAAATACATAATAAAATTATGCAGAGGGAAAAAAAAAAAAAAGAAGAGGGAAATACAGTAATTCATACATTAAATATCATACATTTTTCCCTTCCCACCCTCCCCCCCCTCCCAGGATTCCTCCCCTTCTTGCCAACAGTTTCCATTCTACAGTACCACCCCATGGTAGATATGCTTAACTATTTAATTCAATATATTTAGATGATTTTTTAAATTCTATCCATTTCCCCCATTTTCTTTTCATATTTCTTGGGATCTCCTCTTGAGTATTACATACATATTCCATATTATAGTTATTATTTATCTTTTTACACCATTCCTTTATTTTCGGGCTCTCCTTTTCTCTCCACTTTTTTGGTATGGTTCCTTTTGCTATATTCAGCATGGTTGGGACCAGAGTCATATTATATTTTTTTAAAGGTGTTGTTGTTTTATGAAATAGGCAGGCCCATGGATCGTCCGGCACTTTTATTTCGGTGATTTCTTCAATCAGTTGTCTTACCTCTAACCAGAAATCTTTTATCTTGGGACAATCCCAAAATAAATGATATATTGTACCTATGTTGCCACAATCCCGCCAGCATTTGTCTGTCTTGCCTGGTTGGTATTTATTTATCACTTCTGGGGTGATATACCACCTAAATAGACATTTATAGTTTAGTTCTGTGGTACTTACGTCTATGGCTGTGGATCCAACCATCCCTAGTACAGTCCCAAGTTCCTGTCCTTGCAAATGTGTCCCTATTTCTTTCTCCCATTTAACTATATATGGAGGTTTTTCCAGACTGTGCCAATCCGTCAGCATTTTGTAAATCTGAGACACTCCATGCTTTTGCATGGGAGAGTAGCTCAATTTCTCGATATTGTTAAGATTTTTTTCAGACCTAATCGGCTGTGGTAATGAGCTGACAAAATGTTTCAGCTGGAGATATCTCCAATCGTCTATTTTTATATTATTATTTTCTTGTTTTAATTTCTGAAGTGTTTTTATGTGACCTTTGTGTAAGATATCTTTTAATTGAGTGTTCCCTATCCAATTTCCACCCTGTTCTTCTTCCCCGGGTGGGAAGTATTTAGTGCCATTTAATGCTATCATTGGTGAATTGTATTCCCATTTCAGTTGTTTGTTTATCCCATCCCATATTTTATAGACTACCTTTGTCAGTTCATGTGCTCCCTGTGTTTCCCTATATTTTGGTGGGATCCATATTGTTTTGTGTAGGTGATTATTATTTTGTGTACATTCTATCTCTACCCATCTTTTTTCCCTCCTTTCTGTTTTTGTCCAATCCACCATTCGTGTAATAATTACCGCCTTATAATACCTTTCTATGTCTGGAGTAGCTAATCCTCCTTGTGTTTTGCTTCTTGTAAGGATCTTGTATTGTACTCTGGGTTTTTTCCACTGCCATATATACTTTGTCAGTAAGGTTCTGATTACCCTAAAAAAAGTTGCGGGGATGTTTATTGGCAACAGAGAAAAAGTGTATAAGATTTTTGGCAAGATAAACATCTTAACAACATTGTTTCTTCCGATCCATGAGATTTGACCATTTGATTTCTTTCTTATTTCTGTTTTTATTTCGTTCAATAACGGTATATAATTAGCTTGGTATAATTTCTCAGTTTGAGGTGTTAAGTATATCCCTAAGTATTTTAATTTTTCTTTTGTCCACGTGTATGGGAAGTATGTTTTTATGTTTTGTTCTTCCTGAGTATTTAACCCTATATTCAAAATTTCTGATTTTATTGGATTTATTTTAAAGTTTGACAACTTTCCATAATCTTTTAACTCCTTTTGAATGTTTGGGAGGGTAATCCTTGGATTTGTGACGATGAATAACAAGTCGTCAGCATATGCTGCGACTTTGTGTTCATCTTGGTTTACCATCACTCCTTTTATGTCTACATTTTGTCTAATTTTTGCCAATAATGGTTCCAGGGTTAACACGAATAATAGGGGTGACAGGGGACATCCCTGTCTCGTCCCATTACTCATTCCAAATTTCTCTGATAGACTTCCGTTTATTTTGATTTTTGCCGTGGGGTTGTTATATAATGCTTCTATCCATTGCCTCATTCTTAACCCAATCCCTAAATTTTTTATAGTTTCTTTCATGAAGTCCCAGTCCACCCTATCAAAAGCCTTTTCGGCATCAATTGATAATAGGATGGAGGGGGTCTCATGTTTTTTTGTTTTCTGTAGGAGAAGCAGGGTGCGTACCACATTATCCTTCCCTTCTCTACCTGGAACGAATCCGGTCTGGTCCGGATGGATCCACGTTTTTTGTAATTTTTTTAATCTCGTTGCCAAGATTTTCGCAAATAATTTTGTATCTGCGTTTAACAACGCAATTGGCCTATAACTAGAACAAAGGGTTTGATCTTTCCCTTCTTTCGGTATAACCGTTATATATGCCATTAGAGATTCTTCTCTTAGTTCTTCCTTCCCTATTTTATTCAGGTATTCTTGCATTTTTGGTATTAATATTTCTTTAAATCTTTTGTAATACTTTATTGTGTATCCATCCGGACCCGGACTCCTTCCATTTTGAGTGGTTTTTAATGCTTCTCTTATTTCGTTTTCAGTAATTGGAGCCTCGAGAAGTTCCAATTTATCTTCTGGGATTTTGGGCAGGTTTGCTTCCTCAATATATTTTTGGATATTTTTTATTCTTTCCTGTCTTATTTTTGAGATTTCTTCCTTCCGGACGTTGTATAAAGCACTATAAAAGGCATGAAACGCTTTAGCTATTCCTGTGGTTGAATTAACTGTTTCGTTTTTACTGTTTTTAATTTTTTCTATGTAATTTTTTGATTTTTTCTTCCTCAGTAATCTTGCTAGGGATTTTCCTGGTTTATTTCCAAATTTGTATCTGTGTCTAGCTATCTTATTGAAATGATTTCTAGATTCTTCTTCCAATAGATCTTTTAATTCATCTCTTTTAATTATAAGGTTTTTCTCTATTTCTTTTTTAAATTCTTTTTTATGTTTTTGTTCTAGATCGTATATTTCTCTTATGAGTGTATTGATTTGATTGGACCTCTCTTTCTTTTTTCTTGATGCACTAGATATTAATATTCCTCGGATATACGCTTTGTGTGCTTCCCAGAGTATAGCGGATGATATTTCTGGCGTGTCATTCTTTTGAAAATATAACTCTAGTTCTTTTTCTAGTCTATTTCCTATTTCTTCCTCTAGAATTAGTTCTTCGTTTAACCTCCATGTTCCCATACTTTTGTGGTGGGTCGGTGTCTTAATTGTTAAGGTTAGGGGAGCGTGGTCTGACAATGTGATTGTACCTATTTCTGTAGTTTCTATAAATTCCAATAGGCGGTGATCAATAAAAAAGTAATCCAGTCTTGAGTACATCGAGTGTATTGAGGAATAGTAAGTATAATCTCTTTTTTTTGGATGTTGAACCCTTCATGCATCTACTAATTGACTCTGGTGTAGCTTTACCCTTATTTTCCTTAGTTTTTGTTCTCCCAGCATCCTTACACCCGATGTACTGTCGACGCTTGGGTCTATACAAAAATTTATATCTCCTGCCATTATCAGGTAGCCTTTTTTAAAGCTCTCTAGGTCATACAGGATTCTCCCCAGATATTCACTTGGTTTTTTGTTTGGGTTATAGATATTGGCTAATGTCAGCTCCATCCCCCTTATTTGTCCCTTAAGAAAAATGTATCGACCATTCGGATCTGTTTTCATTTCATCTAGGGAGAATTCTATATTTCCAGCTATTCCTATTGCTACTCCTCTTGCACGCTCTATTGGTGAATCCCCGTAATACCATTTAGGAAAGTGTTTAGAAAAAAGTTTTATATTCGAGTGGAGAGAGATGTGCGTTTCCTGCAAAAAAGCAATATTTGCTGCTTCTCTCCTCAACTCTTCCAATATTTTATACCTTTTTATATGGGAATTTAATCCTCTTACATTGTATGTTATTATTTTTAGTTGTTCATCATTCATTTTTATTTTTCCTGCTCGGTCCGGCTCCTCCTCGAACACGGAGGCGCCGGATCGATTTAAATTCTGCTGACAGCATACCACCAATGTTGTTGGTCTGACAAACTTTTAAAATTTCTTTTCCTTTTAGGCAATGGAGAGTTTCCCTGTCCCTTCCCTTCCTCCCATCTCTCTCCCTCTCCCCCCCCCCTCCCCCCCACCTCCGTCCCTCTCCGTCTCGTATTGATATTCTTTTGATCAGCTTTTGATCTTAGGGTATTGAGTTGTTTCTTTGGGTCATTCTCCCTGATACCCATTTCCTTTGGGGTGGTGCTCTAATGGGTTAGCACGATATATCTCCTACCTCAATTGGAAGGACATTCCGGCTTTGGGGGGGCTATCCTACTTCCTTTGTATAGCTTACCTCCCTTCCCCTCCCTTCCCCTCCCTCCTTCCCCCCTCCCCGACCCCCCCTCCCTTCAGTCCCCCCACACAGTTCACATCGATATGAGGGTAGTAGAGAGCCCCTCAGCGTATGGCAGGAGAGAAGAGGAAAAAAAAAAAAAAAGGGGTTCTCTCCCGGTTTGCATTATTTAGACAGTATTTCCACGTATATTATCTTTTGTTTTTCCTAGCTAATGTCCATTGTTGTTCTTCCGTTTGTGAGTTTCTTCCTGGTTCATCTTCCTTGTCACCTTCATACCATCCGGGCAGGTTTGGCTCCTGTATATCAAGTTTTTTGCAAAATTCTTGAGTTTCCTCTGGAAAAGTGAGTTTTGCTGATCGTCCATCTCTTTTTCCTATTAAACTAGCTGGGAAACCCCAGTTATATCTGATTCCTTGTTTTTGCATCTCTTCTGTCAAAGGCTTTAAAATTCTTCTCCTCCTCAATGTTTCCGGTGCCAAATCTGTAAATATCTGTATCTTGTCATTTTCTGTATTTACTGCATTTAGTAATGATTTATTCTTCTTTAGGTTTTCCCATATTTGTGCTTTATCTGTATAGTTTTGAAACCTGATTATCACATCTCTAGGTGATTCTGCTGAGACTCCTGTCGGTTTTCTTATGCGATGGGCTCTTTCAATCAGTAATTGGTCTTCTTCCCCTCTACCTAATACTGGGTTTAAGATTTTTTGAAGTTTTTCTCCTAAATTTTCTTCCTGTGCTGTATCCCTTAATCCTCGGATCCTCAAATTTTTTCGTCTTGCTCTGTTCTCTTGATCCTCTAGTTTATAAGCTAGATCTCTGGCTTTTTTCTTGGTCTCATTTATTTCTTTCCTCATTCCCTGTATTATTTTTGTTTGGTCCTCTTGTTTTTTCTCTAGTTCTTCTACCCATCCCAGGGCGTGTCCCAGATCCATCTGGACACGGCCTAGGTCGGTCTGAATTTTAATCAATTCAATTTTTAATGATTTTTCCTATCCTGCGAACATTTCTCGCATTTCACCTTTTGTGGGGGCATGTTCTTTTGTTTCTCCCTGCTCTTCCTCTTCTTCCTCATCATTTTCAGTCCTTAAGCTTAAGTCTGAGTTAGCTGAACTGATTGGTGATTTAGCTACTTCCGCTTTTTGACTTTTCTCCGCTTTCTTCTTGTCTGTTCCTTGTTGTTTTTCCTGAGATGTTTTTCCTGAGGCGTTTTCTTGTGTCATAAATTTCCTTATTGTATTAGGGCTTGAGGTCACCCTTGGTGATTTTGCAATAGCTCCTCCTCTTGTGGATTTACCCCTCATTATGTAGAGAGTTATTCCGAGGTTCCTTTATAAAGTCTCACAACTCCATATGTTGGTACTCAAAAATTTGGTATACCGTGTTGATATTCAGTATAAAATTTGTTTGCATTCAAGCCGGAGGGAGACACGGAAAGGCCGAGTAACCTCTATTTTGACTCCGTATTAACAGGCAGCTATAAAGGATAGAAGTATGAGGCACTTCCAGCCTTCCACCTCTCTGCTCAGGTCCTTATACAAGCTGGGGTGAATCTCATCCTTAAATGTTAAAAAATGAAAAAAAGCAGAAGAGCAAGAAAGAAACTCATGTTGTATGGGATAACAAAATGCTTGGGCAATGCCAGTTATTATTTCACAAAGAAAGTGTTAATTGTTTTATATAGCCCCGAGGTCTTTGTTTATACCTGTGTTCTTCTTATGAGTCTCTGTGTAGATCCTTCATTTCTTCACCTACTAAATTGGTATACATACATATGTACCTGCATATGATGGTCCGGTTGCCGAGGTACAATGTAGTATAGACATGTGCTGATTTAAGGTAGGGTATGGAGAAACTGTTGCAGCTGCTAATCCAATAAAAGACGCTTATGTGAAGTTACTGGTTTAAACAAGCAGCAGCTAGATCAGTCTCAGGTGTGCTGACTTTATATTTTACCATACTGTTTTGTTGTATAATATCTCTAGGAAGTCTTTATAAGTCCTTCTAATAAACAGTATGGTAACAGTAGAGATGATATAGAAAGAGGGTTTACTCCTCTGTAACTCACGGTTTTGTAGACTGTCCTCTTTTAAAATTTCTTTCTGTTCATCTGTAGGCTGTTTGCTCTCCTGTCTCCTCAACTTCCCAGCCCTCAGGCATCAGGGCATCGGCATCTCCTGATAGACTATGCGGGATAGGGTGAGACGGTGCAAAAATGGTGAGGAGTGTTTCTCTCCTTTTCAGCTACCCTGTTGACTTCACGTCACTCACAGGGCTCAGGTGGACCGGGCAGCTCTCTTGAGGTCCGCTTCCTCGGGATCCGCTTCTTACCGTCCACGTCCGGCTTCCCGCGCTGGCGGCTAGCATAGAGGTCTCACCTATCGCCGCTGTGGCTGCCCACCTGCGTCACCGTGCAGGAGACAGGGCTCGCCAGCGTCGGCGTCAGTGTGCTGCGAGACAAGCGGAACTCCTCCAGGTATTGGTGCTGCACGGAGCGTGGTATCAAACCATGGAGGGAGACGTCAGGCGGGGGGGGGGGGGGGGGGGTCAACGAGGTTCACCGCTCACAGTGCCCGCGCTCATCCCCGGGAACTTAGGCGTCTAGAGTCTGGCCGAGGGTGGGTCGGGAGCGGTCGGGATCCTTAGTTCTTTCAAGTAGGAGATAGCCTTCTCCCCCTCCGGCCTACGTGCGTGCCGTTAGGCTCCTCCCCCTCATGACGGCGGGCCAGACAACTGAGTTAGTATTAAATAAATAAATAAATATATTTTTCATTTTAACATTTAAGGGTCCATTCACACTAGCGCGACTTGTCAGGCGACTTGGTTGCCTGACAAGTCGCGGTGGGTCGCTCGCCATTGAATAGTACAGGACCCGTTCTAATAGGAGCGACACAAGTCGCTCCGACTTAGAAAAAGGGTCCTGTACTACTTTGGGGCGACCTGGAGGTGACTTGCATTGACTTCAATGATATGAAGTCCGTGCAAGTCGCGCCGAGGTCACGGTGCACGCTGTGCACCGCGACTTCACAGTTCGCCCCACCAAGTCGTGTCGCCCCTGTCTGAACGGGGTCTAAGAGCCCATTCACACTAGCGTGGCACGACTCTGTACTACTTTGGCGTGACTTGTAAGGACTTCACATAATGGAAGTCTATGCAAGTCGCTCCGAGGTCGCCCTGAAGTAGTACATGATCCTTTTTCTAAGTCGGAGCGACTTGTGTCGCTCCTATTAGAACGGGTCCTGTAGCAGTCAATGGACCGTGAGGGACCGCGACTTGTCAGGCTGACAAGTCGCCTGACAAGTCGTGGTAGTGTGAATGGGGGCTTACAGAAAAAAATTAAACGTAAAAAAAAAATGTAACTCAAAAGCATTTTTCAAAAAATGACAAGGCATGCTATGCAAATGGTCATGCAAATGGTCACTTACAACTTGGATTGGTTAGATTGCAGTTATTCGTTGAACAGATGGTCATCATTCTTAATGTTCCACCTAGAAAGGTGGCACTACTGGAGATTCCACACTGGTATATTGGAAAACATGCAGTCCTAGTTATTTCAGAACTTGCACTACCTGCAAAAAAAAGTATTATTGCTCATTAAAGAGAACCAGTCCTTCAACATGTTATTCTAGTACAATTGTGGAAAAATGCTTTTTCTTTTAAAACGTTTTTTTGGGATTTTTGAACAAAGTGTACAAAGCTGAAAACCATGCATTTAACATTACTGTGGCAGAAGCCTCTTAGTGACAAAGCAAATTCCTAAATAACAATTGTAAGTGAGAAGTAGGGATGATCGAACGGTTCGGGTCGACCATCGGTTCGACCCGAACATTGATTGTTCTAAATTCGGCCGAATGCGAAAAAAGTTCGGAATTCGGCAACCAGAACCGACCAAAATGCAATGGGACAGGAACTGGGCTTTAAAAGCCCGTGATTGGACCAGAGACATTAGTACAAGCCAATAGAGGGGGCAGGAGGATGCTAGGAATGTGAGTGGAGTGACTAGGGGGTCCAGAGGCCAATCAGTAGTGAATACGCCCCCCAGTATATAACATAGCCCCGCCAAATCTCTAGCATTGTAATACAGGGATGTGGAAGAGAGTGGAAGCAGTTCTGTTACTCCTGCTTCAAAAGTGTCATTTAGCAATTATTAGTGTGAGGAAAGGGATATCTAATGTAGTTAGGGTACTATTTTCCACTATAGTTAGATTCAATAATCTAGTTTCTGTAGGGAAAGTGTTAAGGGTGAACTGACTCTGACTGCTATGCCAGGGGTCAAACCCTTCCATGTCAGGGTGACCGCCATAGAAAAAAGATCGTTTGTCTTAGAATTGCAGTAGAGCAGGGATAGGGCTCCGCTACTTTCACACCTGGCCATTTTTGTTGCAGGCGTTTATTGGGCTTTTTTGTGGACGTCTTTGGAGGCAGGCATAACATCTGAACTTCTGTGTAGGGGTATATATACACACACACACATGTATGTATTTATACACATACACACATATAGGTGTGAAAGTACCAGAACCCTATGCCTGCGCTAATGAAATTATTTGCAGGGATGTGGCTCCGCTCCTATCACACCTATATGTATGTATGTGTATATATATACATATATGTGTGTGTGTATATATACCCCTACACAGAAGTTCAGATGTCATGCCTGCCTCCAAAGACGCCCAAAAAATGCCCAATAAACGCCTGCAACAAAAACGGCCGGGTGTGAAAGTAGCGGAGCCACAACCCTGCTCTACTGCAATTCTAAGAAAAACAATTTTTTTTTCTGGTTCTGGACATGCTACAGAGCTGAAACTTCACAGGTACACCTTTTAGACCCCCCAGACACTAAATCCAAAGAAATCTCATTTTTTTTCAATAATTGGCTCTCTATCAAAAACTTCAATTTTTAAGAACTTTTTTTGTGTGATTAATAGTCTCTGGGGTATGACCCAGAACTCTAGGCACTTTTTATGGGCATTTATTGGGTTTTAGGGCTTCAAAATTGTGTTTTTTGATTACCGAAGTTCGGGTCCCATTGATTTCAATGGGGTTCTGGTATCCGGACCCAAACTTTCGGGAATTTCGGGTGTTCTGGTCGAACCGAACTTTTCAAAAGTTCGATCATCCCTAGTGATAAGTACGTTAAACCATAAGAAGAGTGTATCAATGGAACCCAACCTGGATGAAAGTAAGTTTGAAGTTGCCTAGGCCATCTTAATGGCCCACCAGAGGTCCAGACACCCCCGAGGGGAACTTGCTGTGCCTGAACCAGGGGAGAGGCCACCTCGACTGGGGTTGGGCTGTCCATTAGATTGCTTAGCGGTTGAGGGTTGTGAATGGATGCCATCAGGTAAGGTAAAGAAAGAAGGCATTGTATGGATGAGTGGAAAATGCTTTTTCAACTTACCAACAAAACTTAGAGTTCGAACTCTTGCACAGATGGTGCCAGGAGGACAGATGACATTGGTGTCTGGGCAATAAGTGTTGCTAGAATTGCCTTAAATTAGAAAAAAAAAAAACAATGTATCAGTCTCTTTCTCTAGCCAAGTACAAAGTTCACCCACTTCTCTCCTACAATTCTCTTAAAGCAAGGGCAAGTTCTTCCTCTAGGAAACTGCTTCCATGATAATTTAAAAAAAATGAAAGATAGGTGAGCCAGAAAGAATAGACCACACACTTGGGTACATTGGGTGTAAATATTTGGATGTTTTCTTCCTGTACCAGTTCATTTGTCTTCTCACTGGTGTCACACAGGTTTCTTATAACATCTTACTCCCATATCACTATCATCTACAGATGAGTGAACTTATCAAATATTTAGATCAGTTATGGTTAGGTCGGGATTTATTGAAAAACGTGTTCACCTTTGAAACTCAGAATTTCCAAGCTAGAAGTCCCTGTGAAGTCAGCGGAAATCCAAACCAGACCCCAAAAAAGTGGCTACCTCTTGACCTGTAGGGCTGCATGCTCAGATAAAGGTCTGGTATTGATTTTGGGGAGGGGGGGCATCGTTATTTTTTTTAAATTTTAGCATGGGGTTCCCCTTAAAATCCATACCAGACCTGAAGGGCCTGGTATGGACAGGGGGACCCCAAGCTGTTTTTTTTTTTCATTTATTTTTCATTACCTACATTCTTTTTACAAGTCACATTTATACACTATATTACTAAAAGTATTGGGACGCCTGCATTTGCACGCACATGTGGGACGCCTGCATTTGCACGCACATGAACTTGAACCAGTTCTGGACCGGAAGGATTTGCCCCCTTAATGACCGGGCCATTTTTTGTGATTCAGCACTGCGTTACTTTAAGGGAAAATTGCGCGGTCGTGCGACGCTGTACCCAAATACAATTGATGTCCTTTTTTTTCCCACAAATAGAGGTTTCTTTTGGTGGCATTCGATTACCTCTGGAATTTTTTTTTTTTTTTTTTTGCACTATAAACAAAAAACGAACGCGGCAATTCTGAAAAAAAAAAAAAAAAACTATATTTTTCACATTCTGCTATATGACATTCCCAAACAAAAAAATTCTAAATCTAATTTTTTCATCCTTTTAGGCCAGGGGTCTTCAAACTATGGCCCTCCAGTTGTTCAGGAACTACAATTCCCATCATGCATAGTCATGTCTGTGAATGTCAGAGTTTTACAATGCCTCATAGGATGTGTAGTTCCGCAACAGCTGGAGGGCCGTAGTTTGAGGATCTCTGTTTTAGGCCAATTTGAATTCTGCTACATATTTTTGGTAAAAAAAAAAATCGCAATACACGTATTTTGATTGGTTTGCGCAAAAGTTATCGCGTCTACAAACTAGGGGAAAGATTTATATATTTTTTTTATTTTTTTACTACTAATGGCGACGATCTGCGATTTTTTAGCGGGACTGCGACATTGCGACGGACAGATCGGACACCTAACTGACATTTTTTACACTTTTTGGGAGGACCAGTGATATTACTACAGTAATCAGTGCTAAAAAATATGCACTGTTACTGTAATAATGACACTGGCAGGGAAGAAGTTAAACTAGGGGTAATCAAAGGGTTAATTGTGAGCCTAGGGGGTGTTTTCTAACTGTGTGGGGAGAGGCTTGTGAAATGATCATAGAGACCTGTGTTCCTATATAGAAGGATCACAGGCGCTCTGTGATCAGTTCAGAGAGTACAACGGTCTGCTGTGGCGGCAATAGGGGGTGTTTCTATCTGTGAGGGGGATGGGCTTGTGAAATCAACACAGAGACCTGTGTTTCTAAATAGGAACACCGGGAACCATGCTCCTGGGGGCCTGTGTGGCTCCCCTGTACACCTGGATAGGAGGGGCAGCGGGGGCAGCATGTAGAGAAATCACTGTCCTCCTTTTTCATACTGTAGCTGCAGGAGGAAAATGGAGGAGATCGGTTCCTCTGCCCCCGCCACTCCTCCTATTCAGTTCACTTGTGTTCTGCTGTCTCTGGGCCTGTGTGCTCCCCTGGTCCCCCCCCACTGTGCTGCCCCCTCCCCCACTGTGCTCCCTCCCCTCCCCTCTCCTGCCTGCTGCAGGGGATGTGTCACAATAGAGAGCCAAGAAGGGGTCGGTAAATGTGGAATTTGCCAGCTCCCTCCTTTTCTGAATGGACAGAGTCATAGTCAGTGACATATTAAAAAAATAAAACAAAATTATACAAAATAATACAATTAAAACACCAAAAAATAAAAACTACTGACACCAGTGGGTGAACTTCCAGGATCTCAAAGGTCACACTTGCAACCAGACCCTGGCATTCCACCACCGCGGGGAGGCCCCAAGATGGCAGGAAGAGGGCGCACTGCAGAACTTGTGAAAGGGTCCCCTGCAAGACCGTAATAAAGGGCCCCGCAACGAGAGTAAAAGGCCCCAGGATCAGTGGGAAGAGCCCAAGGTTTGAAGGGAAGGGTCCCGGCCAGGGGTCCGGGGGGCCCTTCATGGTTTCTTGCACCGGGGGGCCCTGAAGGTTCTAGTTACGCCTCTGCGTGTCTGTATTCATTTATAAAATATTAAAGTGTACCTCCACAATAGCATGTAGACTGGTAAGAAATGTTTGTTCCATTGACAGTGTATTTCTGAGTGCTGCAGATATTTTGGTTGGCACATCCTCTAATGGAGAACCTGTTTCCTGTAACATGAGAGTAATAATCCTATTTTAAAAAATAAAATACCTATCAAACAAGTATAATAATACATTTTTAATAGTATACACTAGGGATCGACCGATTATCGGCAAAGCCAATATATCGGGGGCCGATATGCACTTTCCCCGATATATCAGAATTGGCCCCGGAGGTTACCAATATTGCCGATATTTCGGGAAATTGCTGTAACGGAGTGATCCCTGCAGCTAGAGGCATCACCCCAGTACCGGCGTCCATAGCCGACGGTCGGCTGTCTTGTAATGACAACTGATGCGGCTGAGAAGCCACTCGGCTGTCATTACAAGGAGTGGGAGGGGACGTCCCCCCCCTGCTGCCTTCCGCGGCTCGCCTGGGGATGGGAGACCCGGGCAACCAGCCTGCATGGCCGCCGAAGAGAAGACCCAATCAAAGCCGCATTTTCGGCTCTGATCGGGTCTCCATGTAAAAACCCGGAACATGACATCACTTCCGGGTACTCGGCACCAAATTAAAAAGACTGACAGCATTCAAAACAGCCAAACTTGGCGTTTTGAATGCTTTTAAGTGCAGAGGAGGGGTTTGGGGTCTTTTAGACCCCCCAGATCCCTCCACAAGAATACCTGTCAAAACAAAAAATGTACTAAAATATCACCCAATATCGGCCGATACCGATATGCGATTACCAAAATACCGGTATCGGCATGGGCAATAAAAAACAATATCAGTCGATCACTAGTATACACTCAACAGACCAAAAAGAAGAAAAGCACATTGAAAATATAGTAATAGGAGCTTAATGTTTTAAAAAAAAAGACTTACCGCCTATGTCAGTAGAGTAAAGGGAACATACTTTCTCCTCTCCGGTACAGTCAACAGTCTTTTCTTCGTAACAATAACTAGAGGAAGATGACTGGCAGGTCGGACACGTCACTCCATTGGGTTCAGAGCTGACAGAAGGTACTTAAAAAGGACAAAAACACAGGCCATTGGTGTTCCAATATTATTTATCATCTACAGTGGATCAGGCTTTCTCAACCAGGGTTCCTCCAGAGGCTGTTAGGGTTTTCCTTAAGTAATGAGCAATTTCTGCCTCTCAGATAAGTTCTCACTGACACCATTAACCACATAACCCCCGCAAGGTTTTACCCCCTTAATGACCAGGCCATTTTTTGCGATACGTACAAGGTACCTAGAACCTCCTACATTGGAGAGGGTCACATTAAAGTGGAGTTCCGGCCTCGGAGATTACATTTAGATAAAAATACCCCCGGGACAGTCAGGGCTAGTACATTCCATAATGGATAGCCTCTGTACTGTCCCGGGTCGCACTTACCTGCAAGAAGAAATACTTACCTTGAAAATTTCTTCTCAAGCGCTGCCATCTCAGGTGTGGGCAGCTGAAGCCAGCGCGTCCTCTTCTGCGTCCTCTTCCGTCCCAGAATGCCCTGCGCCGCTCCCGTCGTCACTTTTTAGTAGGGAATGACGCATCTGCACCGGAACTGACGAGCGGGGCCAGTGCAGGCGCATTGATTCCTGGGAGCGATGACGCTCAGCTCCCAGGAATCATCGAAAGTAGGAAGTGACGGCGCGGGCCGTGGCTGAAGAGGGAGGAAGTAGAAGGAAGGCAAGTATACTTTCTTAAAAAACAAGGTAAGTAAAGAAAAATAAAATTCGGGAGTATCTATTTGTTTTTTAGGGCATTTACATCAAGCGGATGGGCCAAAGTTGTTTTTGAGCCCGGAACTCCGCTTTAAGTGTAAATGTACAATAATAATATGAAAAACTATTGGCTTTAAAAAAAATCCAGAATAATGAAGTTTCAAGTAGCGTGGAACTCCTGGTTGAACTATACCAAACAGGCTTAATATTTCTCAACATGACATTATAAGCCTTTTGCCCCCCCCCCCCCCTCCTTTCCTCCTCTTCCAATTCCCTAAGTTTACAAAAACTGTGGGTTTTTGAGTTTTTACCTCTGGTATTCTATAATCAAGTCTTTCAATAGCTATGGTTATCAATGACTTGACACGGATGTCATCACCACAGTTGTATCCCAATAGGGGTGGTGTGGTAGTAAAAGCATACTATGGCCCAAGTTATGGCTGGACAACTACTGAACATGAGATGCGAACTTAAAGCAGAGTTCCCCCTGAAAAAAAAAAAATTAGATAAAAATATCCCCAGGACAGTCAGGGCTAGTACATTCCACAATGGATAGCCTCTGTACTGTCCCGGGTTGCACTTACCTTTTAGAAGAAATACTTACCTTAAAAATTTCTTGTCCAACGCTGCCATCTCAGGTGTGGGCAGCTGAAGCCAGCGCATCCTCTTCTGCGTCCTCTTCGCATCCTCTTCCGTCCCAGAATGTGCCTGCACTGGCCCAGACGTCAGTTCCGGTGCAGACGCGTCATCCCTGCACAGCTTCTGGGCATGCCCAGAAGCTGTTTAGCCAGGAATGACACGCCTGCACCGGAAGTGACGTGTGGGCCGGTGCAGGCGCATTGATTCCTGGGGGCGATGACGTTCAGCTCCCAGGAATCAATGCAAGAAGGAAGTGAGGCGGCGGACAAGTCCTCCGAGGGAGGAAGAGGAAGTAAGGTAAGTACTTCCTCTTCTTTTCTTCAAAAACAAGGTCAGTGACAAAGAAAAAAAATAATTATCCAATTCTTTTACAGGGAAAAAATAGCAAGCGGATGGAGAAAAAAAAAAAATTCAGGGTGGAACTCCGCTTTAAGAGGTAAATGCTGTACATGTTATTGTGTTTATTGCTTGCTTTCTACGTGAGTAGTTTATGCCTTACTCTGTAACCCACTGTCAGTTTTGTAACTTGTTCCCCTGTTTTTCTAAAAAATGAATAAAAACTATTTGAAATGTAGCAGCATTCCCAGCCATTTTGCTGGATGTTGGTCCGCCTGGGTTACCGCTAACAACAACAGCACATTTAGGCATGTTCTCCAAGTGTGAGCACTGAGACAATGACCAGTCCAGTATCTTTGGGTTTTTTATTTTTATTGAGAACTTGGATGGGAGAAGGGATGAGTGGGACACTCCTTTGGCTCAACTATGCACAAATTGCCAGGGACAACTGAAAATGCTTGTTGGCGCTGACTTGATGCTGCCTTGATGCCGGTCAATGCCGGTTAACGCTGGATAACGCTGACCTGTTGCCTGTTAACTCTGAACTGGCTTCTGATCACCTCCTTGTGACTCAAAGTCCCCTTTGAAGCTCCCTTTGGCACTCCTTGCTGAGGTAGCTACTTTATCACTGCTGCACTGCTGAACACTTGTATACTTCAGGGCCCACACCGGCACCCTCTCTCACACTCTTATCTTCAGGGCTTAGACACTGGCACCCCCTTTCCTAAACCTTCTCTACTGGTTAGCTGGCTCCTGGTTTAATCTTGACCTTCTGGAGTGGTCCTCTCTCCTAGGCGGACCCCTGGGCAGTTTTGAATACTCACGATACTGTTTTACCTGGAAACTTCTGCCCAGCAGCTCCACTCAGTCCACAGCACACTGGATCCCTTTCTGCAGCTCAGCTCAACCTTCATCCTCTAGGACAACTGCCCAGGACATGCTCACTTGCGCTGGCAGCAGGAGAGACAGCCGTCACCCTCCTCCTGGGACTCTGCTTCCTGCGAAAGATGCCCTGTCATGTGTCCCCCTCAGACTTATACCCCATCCTAGGATGCATTGCGGCAGATTCTGGCCTTTGGGGTAGATACAAGCCCTGGTGTGCTATTGGCCAGGTTTCCTCCACTGTCCAATAAGAGCCCTCATTGGACACAGTGGGGAGACTCCCCAAGCTCAACAGGCACACCTGGAAACACATGACAGCCTAGCTGAACAACCAGGCCCCTCTGATAAGCAGACAGGGCCCCCTTATGGTTTTCTTAGCACCTACCTAGAAGGGTGCTACAGAAAGAAAGATAGTAATTGTTCTTGCAAGCTCCTGGTCAAAAGTGTACAGACATAGCCAGTACATATAAAGATAACTTCCCTTATTGAATAATAAATCTAATCAATCAACACAATGTAAGCATGGGTAAAATTGTACCTAAAAAAAAAGTATGTGTGTCTGTTCTTACCTGCCAGAATGGGTGCAGTGCAGTTGTCTGTATGACAACACGAGGTGGATGTCTTTACGATACCATAAGGACTACTAATGCTTCCAATTTTATCACAGACATTGGAAGGTGCACATGAGCGGATGTACCTTGTAGAGTTTGATTCACCTGTGACCAATTGACGCCAAATAATTTTATTAATATGTGATTCCTATGCCATTTGTGTAAAGATACATTTCTTTCTGCTTTAAAAAAAAAATGAATACTTGTAACAAAAAGACCTTGTGTAACACTTTAAAACAAAATTACAATTTTAGGAGCCTCTGGATGGAGCAGCATGAAACCTACTCACCAAGCTACATTCCTGCTATTGCATATTCTTGCTAAACTTAGTTCAATTACATTTATAGTTCAATTACATTTCAATTACATTCAATATCACTTTATAAAAAACTCTGGTCTGGCCACATCTGGAGTATTCTGTCCAGTTCTGGTCGCCAATCCTCAGAAAGGATGTGCTGGAACTGGAGAGAATCCAAAGAAGGGCAACTAGACACTAGGCAACTAGTCCCACTGACACCAATGATGGGGCACTATTCCTCTCACTGATACCAATGATGGGGCACTATTCCTCCCACTGACACAAATGATGGGGCACTATTCCTCCCAGTGATACCAATGATGGGGCACTATTCCTCTCACTGATACCAATGATGGGGCACTATTCCTCCCACTGACACCAATGATGGGGCACTATTCCTCCCACTGATACCAATGATGGGGTATTATTCCTCCCACTGACACACACTATGGGGCACTATTCCTCCCACTGATACACTAATTAGCTAATTAGGGGATTGGAGGATCTAAATTATGAGGAGCGTTTACAAGCACTCGATTTATTCTCCCTAGAGAAGAGACGCCTGAGAGGGGACATGATAACGATTTACAAATACCTCAACGGTGATCTCAGCTTAGAAAAAAAACCTTTCAGTCGCAAGGAGTGTAATGCCTCGTACACACGCTTTATCGGCCGACCGATCGGCCGTCTTTTGTCCAGTGTTGTTGTGTTGGTTGGAATGTGCTCTAGACTGCACACAAATTTTCTTGCCCAACAAAAATCAACTTCAGAAGTGATGTCATGTGCTGGTTTACTTTCCGTGTGTTTTTTCTTCTCTGAGCATATCCAGTCTTGCTCATCAGATTTTTGTCTGCCGAAATCTGTACTGACTGACGGAAAATCGGCCGTTCTGTTGACGGCCAACAAAAATTTTATAGCCTGCACACCAGATTTTTTTTCGGCTGAAAAGTCGGAGTCGGTTGTCGAAAGCATCATACTAACTAGCCGATAATCGGCCGATCGGACGTTGGCCGAAAATTCACAGCCAACTATCGATGCGTGTGTACGAGGCATGAGAGGACACGTGACCATACTATGCGATTAGAGGAGAAGCGATTTAACCTTAGGTTATGCAAGGGTTTTTTTACAGTAAGGTCAACAAGATTGTGGAACTAACTTCCACAAATGGTGGTAACTGCGGGGAGTATGGCTACTTTTAAAAGACTCTTGGACGTACATCTCCAAGATCAAAACATTCAGGGGTATGGGAAAGGAATATGTCCACACACACCTACACATGTTGAACTGGATGGACTATTGTCTTTATTCAAACTCAATTACTATGTAACTATTTTTTGGAGTTTTTTGGAGTTAGACATGTTTTGAGTAGACCTAATCTTTGAATGAAACTCACCTGCAGTGGATTCTGTATATGAGGTTGCACACACATAGCTATTAGGGCAGGTCACAGCAAAACCTGTGCACGATGTGGAGTTTGTAGACATGCATTCTGTACAATCGAGAGAATGGCCTGGTTTAGGGAATAAAGAAAAGGGTTAAATTGGGCACTGCAGTGAAGGCATAAGTATAACAGTAATATTGTAAATGTACTCTACAATAGTGGCAACTTTGGCTCTGCGGAAGAGGGTCCTTCCTCGAAACGCATAAGCCATACAAGGTTGTGAGGACGCCATGACGCTATCCAGCAGTACAGAAGTGTCCTGGAAGCGAGCAGTCCCTATTTCCTACATGCTTGTACATATCCTATGTTTGTGAGTATATTGTACGCTACCTTTTTTGATTTTAATAAACTTTTTTAGTGGTAATGCACAAGGTTGGTGTGCCCTTCTCTTTGTCATTTTCTTGTAAGACGTTTCTTGTAGTCAGTGACCAGTTTTGCACACATCTCAGGAGGGATTTTGGCTCTTTTTTACAGATCTTCTCTAAATCCTTAAGGTTTCTTAGCTGTCGCTTGGCAACTTGAAGTTTCAGCTCCTTCCATACATTTTTTGGCTGTAGGTTTCGGGTCATTCTCATGCTGTTAGACCCATCCATAACCCATCTTCAGTGTTCTGGCTGAGGGAAGAAGGTTCTTAACCAATATGTTACAATACATGGCCCCATCCAGGGCCGCTGATAGGGGGGTACCACCAGCCCTCTTGTAGCACACAGGGGGGCCCACACAGAGAGGGGGATTAGTGATGGACAACAAATACAGAAATCTTCCTCCGGCACCTGAATCTGATCTGTCCCTCTCCCTTCTATCAGCTTTTATTTGTTGAGAAAGAGACAGTCGTCCCTCACTAATCCCCCTCCCTTGTGTGGGCCCCCTCCCAGCACTTATCTCTGCTCAGGAGTTTATTTGTAAATTGTAACTTTGTTTCTCTCTCTCTGTCTCTCTGATCACTGAGCTCCAACTGCCCAGCCTGTATATTTTTCTCATTGAATCTTTTTTATTTAACATAGTTTTTTTTTTTTTTTAGATTTAGCAGAATTATGCGAGTTATGTTATATTTGTGTCTGCTAATAGTGATTTTGTTGTAATTTTAGCTAAATATATCTTTAATATTTTCTTGGGGGGGGGGGCCCTGCCAGGTAGTCTGTACGGGGCCCCGCAATTTCTAACAGCAGCCCTGGCCCCATCCATTGGCCCCTCAAGGTAGCAAAGTCAGTCTTTACCTTTAGCAGAGTTTCCACCTCATAGTCAGTATTTTTCTTCCTCCAAACACGGTGAGTCCCCCTCCTCAAGAAGGCACATGTGCAGTTATGCCAATGAACATCTAAATAATTCAGTGAAGTATTGGGAGAAAGTGCTGTGGTCAGATGAGACCAAAATTTTGCATTTTGCCGCATTGAGGGGCCAATTGATGGGACCACGTATTGTAAACTCTTGGATGAGAACCTTCTTCCCTCAGCCACAACACTGAAGATGGGTCATGGATGGGTCTTCCAGCATGACACTGACCCAAAACATACCGCCAAGGCAACAAAGGAGTGGCTCAAGAAGAGGCACATTAAGGTCATGGAGTTGCCTAGTCAGTCTCCAGACCTTAATCCTATAGAAAATGTATGGAGGGAGCTAAACGAGTTGCCAAGAGGCAGCTAAGAAACCTTAAGGATTTAGAGAAGATCTGTAAAGAAGAGTGGACTGAAATCCCTCCTGAGATGTGTGCAAACCTGGCGACCAACTACAAGAAACGTCTGACCTCTGTGCTTGCTGCCAACAAGGGTTTCTCCACCAACTACTAAGTCATGTTTTGCTTGTGGATCAAATACCTATTTTACTCATGGAACTGCATTTTAATTTATAAAATATTTGGTTTTATGTGTTTTTTTTCTGGATTTTTGGTTGATATTCTGTCTCTATCATTTAAAATTCGTCTATGATAAAAATGATAGACCCTTCATTTCTTTGTGAGTGGGCAAACTTACAAAAATCTGCAGGGGATCCAATAATTATTTCCCCTACTATAACTTTTTCCAAATACAATTACACTCGAAGGCATGCTATGAAAAATAACTTTTCCCTCAACCGAACTGTCAAGCCATCAACGGCTGGTGTCATAACTGATCATTTGTTCAGCACTATGGCAACTGCGGATTAATCAGAGGTTGGGGTGGCCTTTTTCTTAGCTGTAAAGGTTAGCAAGGTTTAGTTTAATATATTAACATACACTGATATATTTGCCAACTTGCCCATATTTGGATACATATGTATCTATTATGCTTGGTCTGGCTGATTACATCTTAAATGGGGACGTTCAGACCAAACAATGGCTGTTCGGATGTTAATGTAAATGTTGAATGTTTAGGCAACTTAACACCCAAGAGCTCACTCCAATGGGAATCACAGGAGTGCTGCTACCCTCAGGCAGGGACTCCAAGCAGAAATGCATACAAAAGAAAGAAAACACCTGGTGCATTACCCTTGGACACCTAAAAACTTTTATGAAAAAGCCAAAAACATACTCACAGAGAAGAAGAAAATATATCGCGGGACAAAAAAATTTTTATTTTTATTTATTTAATTTTTTTGCCCCGCCCACTGCACACGGGGGGGGGGGAGGGGGGTGTCGGCTCCCACGGCACATCCAGTATAAGTCCTACCTGGCTGAGAGATGGACTAGCTCTGAGGAAGGGAGCGTGTCTCCCGAAACGCGTCAGTAGTCCAACGATAGGGACAGCAACCTCCACATGTGGTGGACTCATTCAATACGATATATATTCTTCTTAACCTCCCTGGCGGTATGATTCTTTCGGATTTTAGGTGCTGAAAGCGGTACCATTATTTTGCATGTAATTCTTGTGAATGAGCAGACCAAACCAACTATTTACATATGATTTTTTTTTACTGTGCGTTCTTCTTTATAACATTTCAGGTATGATAAAGTTTGAAACACAAAATCATAAATTATAATATAATAAAAAACTATAAATAAGTTAAAGTATATATGTATGTATATTTTTTCAGCAAAAAGTTCGGAATTTGGCCGAACCTCGAACAGTCAATGTTCGGGTCGAACCGATGGTTGACCCGAACCGTTCGATCATCCCTACTCAGTATGCAATTCATTGGGTCTAGAGAGTGTTTCACACTGGTCTAATAGGGAGGCATGTTGGACAGTGGGAGGAAACCTGACCAATGGGTACACAGGCTTTGATACAGTCCCAGTGAATGGCAGAGATTGGTTGTCTTCGTGTATTATGGGATACGGTATGAAAGCCAGGAGCACATGTGCTGCGGGATCTTTGGCTGGTGAGCAGAGTCTCGGAGGGAGGGTGGCGGTTGCCTCCTCCTATGTAGTGATGGCATGTGATTACAGGTGGATGGCCTGGGGACCAGAGGAAAGAAACTGAGCCCAGAGGCAGTGCTGTATCTTGGCTTAGGCCAACAAGGCCCAGGCCTAGGGCGGCACTTTGCAGGGGGGCAGCAAAAAAGCTGCACCCTGCACAAAAGAAAAAAAAATCAGCCTCCTCCCGGTTCCCGCACGAAAAGGGTCTCTGCTGGCTTGCGCTACACTTTTAATAAAGTGCCAGTCTTATGGTGTGAATTGGGCCAGAGGGCAGAGTCCAGGAGGCAAATCAGTCTAGCACCCCCATAAAGCGGTCAGTGATGAAGTTGCACTGATTGGCAGTAAGGAGGCGGCACTGATAAGGCTGCACAGATGGGCACTAATGAGGCTGAATGTATGGGAACTGATGAGGCTACGCTGATGGGCACTGATAGACTTGTGGTCTGTGGTTCACAGGTGACAGGGCAGGTCGTAAACAGTAAAGGGCGTGGCCTTTACAGGAAGGGGTGGGTCATATGTAAATTAGGGGGTGCACAAGTTTAGTCAGGCCTAGGGCAGCACAAAACCTAAATACACCACTGCCCAGAGGTCCAGAAGAACTGACTGGAGGGGTAGAGGCACTGGAGACCTTCAAAAAACAGTATTGTGAGTACAGAGGAACGTGTCTAGGGGCCTGACTTGAGGTGGGCCACCCCGGCGTAGGATAGTCAGAGGACCGGTGTCAGTCTGTGGAGTGAAAGGGGATACTAGGCAGGTATCCTGAAGATAATCTATCCTATCAAGTTATCTGCACAGAGACTTAAAGTGGCTGTAAACCCTCTCTTTGAACTTGTACCTATAGGTAAGCCATTAATAAGGCCTACCTATAGGCCTATACCAAAAATATGTAGCAGAAAACATATTGGTCTAAACAGATGAAGAAATTCGATTTTTTTTACATTTTTTTTTTTTTGGACATGTTTTATAGCAGGGATCTTCAAACTATCCCCCCCCCCCCCCCCCAATCATGCCTAGTCATCTCTGTGAATGTCAGAGTTATACAATGTCTCATGGGATGTGTAGTTCCACAACAGCTGGAGGGGCGTAGTTTGAGGATCCCTGTTTTATGGCATAAAGTAAAAATAATATATATATTTCTTTTCCAAATTTTCGTTTTTTGTTTATAGCGCAAAAATTAAAAATCCCACAGGTGATCAAATACCACCAAAAGAAAGCTTTATTTGGGGAAAAAAGGACATCAATTCTATTTAGGTACACTGTGCAATTGCAGTGCCGAATAGCAAGGGGGGGGGGGGAGGGGATAAAATCTTCGAGGGCTGAAGTGAATAATCAGTCATAGAGATTTTTCTGCAACCAAACACCGGCCAATCATCACTTGGTGAGAGCAGACGGCCCCTGGACAGGTAAAGTACCTAGAGGTCACACAAAAAAAGTTTGCGACAATTACTTGCTTCTCAGACTGGTATTTGACTTGATGTCAAAATCTCTTCAGCTACAATTAAAAGCTGGCTGTTGTTAGTTGATTGTAATTACGTAGCCGGTGGCGAACCGAACGTCATTGACAGACAGGAATTTTTTTTTTTTTTTAAAACAACATTGCCCCACCTTGAGTGACGGAGGAAAGGATTTCAGACTGAAAGATAAACTAAACTGACGCCGTGTCTTCCAGGTCAGCGGAAGAAGTTGGGGGTCATGAGTTTCCACTGAGTTCAAAATAATTTGGAGTTTGAATTTAAATTTTCTGCTGTCTTAACCAGTTCTGGACCGGAAAGGATTTGCTCCTCTTAATGACCAGGCCATTTTTTTTTTTGCGATTCGGCACTGCATTAATTTAACCACTTGCCGACTGCTCACAGTATATTTACTGCGGTGGTCAGCCCCTCACAGGCAGAGCGACATAGTATTACGTCGCTAGCCTGTGAGGGTCTAGGGAGCGAGAGCGCGCCCCCGGAGGCGCGCTCCTGCGTGGTCACGGACCCTCCCGCACGTGTGACCGGCGGACCTGATGTCCGCCGGTCACTCGCGATCGTCGGTGCAGAGGGGGAAAGGCAGGCGGCTGATGTAAAAAAGCCGCCTGTCATTCTCCCCTGTGTAGAAACAGTGATCATACGGTTCTACTATGTAGGACCGTTGATCACTGTTCCTACACCTCAAGCCACAGCCAATCACAGTTAGAATCACGCCCCTAGGGACACACATAACTCCTCCCTCTCAAAAAAAGTTAACCCCTTCACTGCCAGTGTAATTTTACAGTAACAGTGCATATGTATAGCACTGATTACTGTAGAAATGTCACTGGTAACCCCAAAAGTGTCAAAAATGTCAGTCAAGGGTCCGATCTGTCCGCCGCAATGTCGCAGTCCTGCAAAAAAAGTCGCAGATCGCCGCCATTACGCGTTAAAAAAAAAACAACAAAAATGACAAAAATCTTTCCCTTTGTTAGTAAACGCGATAACTTTTGCGCAAACCAATCAAAATACGCTTTTTGCGATTTTTTTTACCAAACATATGTAGCATAAAACAAATTGGCCGAAAATGTTAAAAAATTTAGATTTTTACATTTTTTTGGGGGGGGGGGGGAAATTTCATATAAAAAAATTTGAAAAATATTGTTATTTTTGCAAAATTGTCGCTCTTTTTTTGTTTATAGCGCATGATCAAAAAATCGCACAGGTGATCAAATACCACCAAAAGAAAGCTCTGTTTGTGGGAAAAAAAGGACATCAAATTTGTTTAGGTACAGCGTCGCACGACCGCGCAATTGTCCGTTAAAGTCACGCAGTGCCGAATCGCAAAATAGGCCCTGGTCAGGAAGGGGGTAAAATATTCCGGGGCTTAAGTGGTTAACAAAAAATTGCGCGGTCGCCCGACACTGTACTGAAATAAAATGTATGTTCTTTTCCCCCCCACAAATAGAGCTTTCTTTTGGTGGTATTTGATCACCTCTGATTTTCTCCCTTAATGACCAGGCCATTTTTTGCGATTCGGCACTGCGATACTTTAACGGACAATTGTGCGGTTTTGCCATGCTGTACCCAAATAAAGTTGATATCCTAAATTCCCCACAAACAGAGCTTTCTTTTGGTGGTGTTTGATCACCTCTGCGAATTTTTATTTTTTGCGCTATAAACAAAAAATGAGCGACAATTCTGAAAAAAATGTAAATATTTTTTTACATTCTGCTATATAACATTCCCCCAAAATTTTTTTTAAAAAATCTAATTTTTTGATCCTTTTGTTTTCTGCTACATATTTTTGGTTAAATAATCATAAGAAGCGTATTTTGATTGGTTTGTGCAAAAGCGATCTCGTCTACAAACTACAGGAAAGATTTATGTCACTTTTATTTATTTACTAGTAATGGCGGCAATCTGCGATTTTTTGCGAGACTGTGACATTGCGGCGGACAGATCGGACCCCTAACTGACATTTTTGACACTTTTTGGGGGACCGGTGACATTACTACAGTAATCAGTGCTAAAAATATGCGTATGGGCGCATCTTGCCAGAGCTTCAGAGCTCCTTGCCGGCTCGTGACGTCATGGTGGCTTTGGCCACTCACAGCGCCGGAGCCGCCGAACCCGCCGAACCCAGGAGAGATGCCCGAGGGAACATGTCAGCTCTCTCAGCGGGTGTCAGGGCGACCGTATGGTGGCTTCGTTCTACGGTAAGTATTTCATAATGTGCTAGTATGCATTTTTTTTTTTTTTTACACAGGGGATACAACCGCTTTAAGTTCATTAAAGTATAACTGAAAAATGTCAGAATATCCAGTATTTTGGAATGTTGGCATTCAAACTACTGGAAGAGAACAGCGTAGAGCTCTAAGGGAAAGGTCCCGAACTGAGCCGAGGAGGCGGTGAAACACACGCCTCGCTCGTGTGGACCGCAAGAACGTGGTGACGTGCAGTGCCGAATCACAAAAAATGACCTGGTCATTAACCACTTGCCGACTGCCTAACGCCGATCTACGTCGGCAGTCAGCCCCTCACAGGCAAAGTGACGTAGGGCTACGTCACTAGCTTGTGAGGGTCTAGGGAGCGAGCGCGCGCCCCCGGAGGCGCGCTCCCGCGTGGTCACGGACCCCCCCGCGCGTGTGACCAGCGGACCCGATGTCCGCCGGTCACTCGGCGATCTGCGGGGGAGAGGGAGAATGTCAGGCAGCTTGTGTAAACAGCGTGTCTTTACAGCGTGTTTGTGTAAACACGCTGTAAAGACACTGATCAAACAGATCTAGTATGTAGATCCGTTGATCAGTGTCCTTACAGCTCAAGACACAGCCAATCACAGTAGAAAGCACGCCCCTAGGGATACACACAGCCCCTCCCTCCCAAATAAAGTTAACCCCTTCACAACCAGTGTATTTTTACAGTAACAGTGCATATGTATAGCACTGATTACTGTAGAAATGTCACTGGTAACCCCAAAAGTGTCACAAATGTCAGTCAAGGGTCCGATCTGTCCGCCCCAATGTCGCAGTACCGCAAAAAAAATCGCAGATCGCCGCCATTACTCGTTAAAAAAAAACAACAAAAATGACAAAAATCTTTCCCTTTGTTAGTAAACGCGATAACTTTTGCGCAAATCAATAAAAATACGCTTTTTGTGATTTTTTTTACTAAACATATGTAGCATAAAACAAATTGGCCGAAAATTTTAAAAAATTTTGATTTTTACTTTTTTTTGGGGGGAATTTCATATAAAAAAATGTGAAAAATATTGTTATTTTTGCAAAATTGATGCTCTTTTTTTGTTTATAGCGCGTGATCAAAAAATCGCACAGGTGATCAAATACCACCAAAAGAAAGCTCTGTTTGTGGGAAAAAAAGGACGTCAAATTCGTTTAGGTACAGAGTCGCATGACCGCGCAATTGTCCGTTAAAGTTACGCAGTGCCGAATCGCAAAATACCCCCTGGTCAGGAAGGGGGTAAAATCTTCCGGGGCTTAAGTGGTTAAGGGGGCAAATCCTTCCAGTCCAGAAATGGGTAAAGACCAACATTGGGTGCTGAAAAGCCTGACGGCTTGTGCCCTGTGACTCTTATATATCTAGAATTTGATTGGAGTTCGATGTCAAATTTGATTTGAATTTCAATTTGAATTTCGGAAATCCGGACGAATTTCGTTATGTTATTCAGAGCATTCGGTAAATGTTGTTTATACTGCAATTTGGGTATTCGGATATAGCTGAATCTCCGAATGACGCAAAAATTTGTCCAAATATTTATTCAGAACGAAACAAACTGCTCATGTCTAGGACTTAAGCTGGATACACACTATCCAACTTTTGTGGATAGATTTCCTTCAGATTTACCTTTTCTATGTAGTGCAAGGGCCTGCCAGATTGCATACAAATTGAAAGTGTTTAGGTTTGACCTCATATTATATGACTTTGGTAAATCTAAAGGAAAAAGTCTTCAGAAAATTGTATAGTGTGTATGGCCCATAAGGAAATTAAAAACTGCCATGTTAAAGTGGAGTTCCACCCTATTTTTATACTTACCTCCATCTTCTCGCTCCGGGTCACCTGAAAAAGAAATGGATAATCGCATATTTTTTTTTTTTTTTTTACTTACCTCGTAGCGAAGAAAATATACTTACCTTACTTCCTTCTTCCTCCTTCCTCGGCCGCGGCCCGTCGTCACTTCCTGGCTCTGCAATGATTCCTGGGAGCTGGACGTCATAGCTCCCAGGAATCATTGCGCCTGCACCGGCCCCGACGTCAGTTCCGGGTCGCGCGCGTCATCCCCTTCTAAACAGCTTCTGGGCATGCCCAGAAGCTGTGGAGGGGTGACGCGCGTGACCCGGAAGTGACGTCGGGGCGGGCGCAGAGCATCGTGGGACCACAGAAGGCGGAAGAAGACGCCGAAGAGGACGCGCTGGCTTCAAGCTGCCCACATCTGAGATGGCAGCGCTGGACAAGACGTTTGCAAGGTAAGTATTTCGTCTTGCAGGTAAGTGCAACCCGGGACAGATCAGAGGCTAGCCATTGTGGAATGCACTAGCCCTGACTGTCCCGGGGGTATTAAAAAAAAAATCCAGGGTGGAACTCCGCTTTAATGCTCCTGAGAGAAGGCGTCATTTACAGAATGCCATTTTTGATTTTTGGACATAGTTCTACTTCAACTTTCACAAAGCCAACACACCAGATTAGGGACCCTTTCAGTTTTCAATGTTGGGATCAATAAGATGTGAAAATTACAGTCACATGGCCTAAATAAACATTTTTATATAGGTGTTAAATTTTTTATAAATTGAGCGTAAAATATTATTTAAAAGAATACTTACAAGGAGCTGTGAGAGCCGACAGTAGGCACAGGATTCCTAACAGAAACATCATGCAATTTGGTCCAAGTTCATCTATCTTGAAAGAGTTACCTTGATCTTCAGCTTGTTTCAGCACAAATGATGGAGGATCCTGAGAACTGAGTGAAGACACTAACTAGGAATGCGACCCTTCAGGTAAGTGTAGATGTACGTAGGAGTGGCACGCTGTCCTTTTAGAAGTGCCTTAGGGTCTTGTACTTACATTAAAAAAAAAAAAGGAGTGCTGACCTTCTCACAGCAATGTGTTTTCAGTAATGTCACAGACTAGGAGGACCTGTCATTGACATATCGCTCTGCAAGAACGTCATAAGGATTCCAATACTCAACAAGACCAGTATACCCATATAGGTTATCATTCCGTAGGGGTTTCAAACTGGCGGCCCTCCTGCTGTTGCAGAACTACAAGTCCCATCATGCCTCTGCCTATGGCAGTCATGCTTGTAACTATCAGCCTTGCAGTGCCTCATGGGACTTGTAGTTCCGCAATAACTGGAGGGCCACCAGTTTGACA
Organism: Pelophylax lessonae; assembly: GCF_965119305.1. Taxonomy (NCBI): domain Eukaryota; kingdom Metazoa; phylum Chordata; class Amphibia; order Anura; family Ranidae; genus Pelophylax; species Pelophylax lessonae. The sequence continues at coordinate 208,732,642 of NC_138779.1, read as the reverse complement.
CCTGTGATGGTGGGATGGGGCTAAAGTAATCAAAAAGCCCTCAAACCGAATCAATGCTTAGCACAGTAAAGCCCCTCTTTGCCATCATATATTCCAAAAATAAGAGGATTATTCCTGATTTCAGGATGGTAGGTGGAGTCATCTAGCTATTCATTCCTTTACACTCCATTGGCCGGATGCACATACGGTACCACTGGTGTATAGAAAGAATTGCCTAATATTATAGAACCCAGAGGCGTAACTAGAACATTCAGGGCCCCGGTGCAAGAAACCATGAAGGGCCCCACCGGACCCCTGGCTGGGGCCCTTTTCTTCAACCCTGGGGCTCTTCTCACTGATCCTGGGGCCCTTTACTCCCATTGCGGGGCCCTTTCACAAGTTCTGCAGTGGGCCCCCTTCCTGCCATCTTGGGGCCTCCCCACGGTGGTGGAATGCCAGGGGCCGGTTGCAAGTGTGACCTTTGCGATCCTGGAAGTTCACCCACTGGTGTCAGTAGTTTTTATTTTTCAGTATTTTAATTGTATTATTTTTTATCATTTTATTTTATTTTTTTACAATGTGACTGACTATGACTCTGTCTATTCAGAAAAGAAGGAAGCTGGTAGATTACATATTTACCGACCCCTTCCTGGTTCTCTATTGTGACACATCCCCTGCAGCAGCCGGCAGGAGAGGGAAGGGAATTACAGTGGGGGGGGGGGGGCAGGAGAGGGGAGGGAGCACAGTGGGGTGGAGGGGGAGGACAGCACAGTAGGGGGGGGGGGCAGGGGAGCACACAGGGGCCCAGAGACAGCAGAACACAAGTGGACTGGATAGGAGGAGTGGCGGGGAGGGCATACAGAGGAACCAATCTCCTCCATTTTCCTCCTGCAGCTTCAGGAGGAAAAAGGAGGGCAGTGATTTCTCTACATGCTGCCCCCGCCGCCCCTCCTATCCAGGTGTACAGGGGAGCTGCACAGGCCCCCTGGAGCATGGGGCCCGGTTGCAATTGCAACCCCTGTAACCCCTGTAGTTACACCCCTGATAGAACCATTTATTCCAAACTGCATATTCCCTTCTCACCATAACCTGTATGGTTATTAGACATGTGCAATTTGTTTTGTAACAAATTGAAATTCGGACGAATTTTGCATCTTTCGGACATTCAGATGCATCCGATCGTCCGAACAAAGAAATTATAATGAAAATAACAAATTAATTCAGCACGATTCCTTAATTCGTTAAAGGTCTAATGAAACAGAAGGTTGACTCGGAGTAAATCTTACAGTCCAATCAGCTGATTAATTTTGTGCTGGAGGTTGGATTACTAATACCGGCAAAGTGCATTCCTGAGAACTGAGTGGGAAGGGTGTTGTATTGTAATTAAAAGGTAACTCCACTTTCGTGGGGAAAAAATTAGCAAACAAAGAAAAAACAATATAGTGTATACAACTGCGACACAAATCATATTGTCATTGAATGTTATTAAAAATGACCTTTCCTTTTCAATCTGCAGATGTTGTAATTTTCTGAAAATGCAATGCAATATGGCCGCCTGGAGCTGTTCTGTACACATAATGTATACTGACCACACCCCCCAGAAACATCATTTCCTGCTTGTGTGATTGGCTCACCAATTTTCCCAGAATTCTGCACTAAGATACAAATCAGATTTCTGGCATCCCCTGCAACAAAAATGTAATCTTTGGTGAGATACTCCCAATAGGAACACGTCTTAAGGGATGCAGTCCCAGCAGCTTTCCTCATTAGTGCTCTGCAGCTTCCACAGCTGATTGATAATTATGAAACCACTCCCATTAGACCCACTCAGCACAGAGGAACAAACAATGATTTCTTCAGAATAACAAAAGGAAGGAATCTGCAACAAAGTTTTTTTTTTAAAACCCTTGTAATGTACAGAGACCACCCAGAGGGGAATGTTTTTTTTCTCAACAAAAGTGGAGTTATGCTTTAAGCAGATGAGATAAGTTTAACCGCTTGCCGACCAGTCACCGTAGTTTTACTGCGACAGGTCAGCTCTGTCCTGCAAAACGACACACCTGTACATTGCTTTGCGGGACCACTATTGTGAGCGCCCATTCGCCACAGGGGATCGCTCCCCGCGGAGACAGAACGGCGGTCTGCCGATGTAAACACGGCAGACTGCTGTCCTGTCATTAATAAACACAGAGATCCTGTGTTCCTCCTATTTAGGAACACAGGTCTCTGTGTTCATGCAGCAAGCCCACCCCCCCCCCCCACAGTTAGAAAGCACCCCCTAGGGACACATTTATCCCTTTGATTGCCCCTGGTGTTAACGCCTTCCCTGCCAGTGTCATTATTACAGTAACAGTGCATATTTTTAGCACTGATTACTGTAGTAATGTCATTGGTCCCCCCTAAAGTGTCAAAAATGTCAGTTAGGGGTCCGATCTGTCCGCCAAAATGTTGCAGTCCCGCTAAAAATTGTTGATTGCTGCCATCACTAGTAAAAAATAAATACAAATGACATAAATCTTTCCCCTAGCTTGTAGACGTAATAACTTTTCCGCAAACCAATCAAAATACGCTTATTGGTATTTTTTTTTACAAAAAATATGTAGCAGAATACAAATTGGCCTAAAATGATGAAAAAAATAGATTTTTTTTTTTTTTTTTTTTTTAATTGGGAATGTTATATAGCAGAAAGTGAAAAATATTTTTTTTTATTTTCAGAATTGTCGCTCTTTTTTTGTTTATAGTGCAAAAAATAAAAATCGCGGAGGTGATCAAATACCACCAAAAGAAAGCCCAGTTTGTGGGAAAAAAAATACATCAATTTAATTTGGGTACAGCATCGCACGGCCGCACAATTGTCAGTTAAAGTAATGCAGTGCCGAATCGCAAAAAAATGGCCTGGTCATTTGGGGGCAAAACCTTCCGGTCCAGAGGTGGTTAAGGCCCCTTTCACACACTCCGTCCGTTGGACGGAGTCCGTTTTTCTCAGCGGGGGATCGAGCCGCCGATCCCCCGCTGAGCAGCAGGAGGACAGCTGTGTCTCCGCGCTGTGTGCGGAGACACAGCTGTCAGTTCCCCATGCATCTCTATGGGGGAAATCGTTCTCACCCGATCCCATCCGATCCGATCCGCTGGACGGATGGAAAATAGGGTTTCCATCCGTCCAGATTTGACGGATCGGATCGGGTGTCAGCGGACATGTCTCCGCTGACATCCGATCCCCCATAGAGATGCATGGGGGGACCGTTCAGATCGCCAAAAAAATGGACAGGCGGATCTGAACGGTCCGCCTGTGTGAAAGGGGCCTAAAGGTTATTATCAGACCATTTCCTACACCTTTGCGGTGTCTGAAACCTAGCTAGGGTAAGCATACTACAAAAAAAATATACCCTGCATAGGCACAGGAAAAAGAAGCTATTCTGTTGACAAATAAATGGCAATGGGATACAAAGTAAAAATAATTGTGTAACTTTTTTGACCACAATGGATACAATTTATTAGCCCGGCTGGGAGAAAACCTAATCTATTTCAGTGCTATTGCTACTGACATAAAACAACAAGACAAGACAAAAGACAACATAGATGACAAACTCATCCGGACGCCAGGTATAATCAATCCGGATGCCAGGTATAATCAACACACAAGGGAAATTCCCGGGGCTAAGGCCGTATCGCCTGTACCAAATAAAGTATTTGAAGAAAGAACAATACCACGCTAAAATAAACAATACTGGAAAAGCAACTGGCACTACAGATGACAATCCATATCTAAAGTAAAAAAATGTATATAGTGCAGCGCTGATAAAAAAAAACTATAATAAAGTGCATATATAGTGCAACAATAATAAAAATAATAAAAAGTGCATATATAACTAACAGATCAATAAAATCTGATTAATAAATCAAAGAAAGTCCAAAGTGCAATGTGAAAAAAATATCTTTAATTGTTATTCCATGTGAATAATCCAAAAACTCGTGCACAGGAACCACCACCAACATTAGAGGGGGGCTTACCAGATAAAATGGACAGAATTAAGCTTACGCCCTATGAGTCAGAAATAGTGATTGACCGATATTGGTTTTTAGTTGCCGATACCGATATTTTGGCCAATGCATATCGGTATCGGGCGATATTGGCCGAAATTTTTGTACATTAAATTTTTTTTTTTTGACAGGTACTTTTGTGGAGGGATCTGGGGGTCTAAAAGACCACAACCCCTCCTCTGCACTTAAAAGCATTCAAAACGCAAAGTTTAGCTGTTTTGAATGCTGTAATTTTTTTTAATCTGGCGCCAAATACCCGGAAGTGATGTAATGACATCAATTCTGGGTTTTACATGGAGACTCGATCAGAGCCAAATGCCAGCCGTACAGGCTGGTTGCCTGGGTCTCCCGATGGGACGGGAGACCCGGGTGAGCCGCGGAAGTCGGCGGGAGGGGGGAGACGTCCCCTCCCGCTCCTTGTAATGACAGCCGAGTGGCTTCTCAGCCGCATTGGTTGTCATTACAAGACAACCAACCGTCGTCTATGGACGCCAGTACCGGGGTGATGCCTCTAGCTGCAGGCATCACTCAGGTATATGCACTTCAGACCTCACAAATGTACTTCTGGAAGAATGGTCAAACATTCCTATAGACACACTTCTAAACCTTATGGAGAGCCTTTCAAAAGAGTTGAAGCTGTTAAAGCTGTAAAGGGTGAGCCAACTCAATATTGAACCCTACAGACTAAGACTGGGACGCCATTAAAGTTCATGTGTGTGTGTGCAAAGGCAGGCGTCCCAATACTTTTGACAATATAGTGTATATTATATCTGGCTTACTTCAAAACAGAACTGGCTAATGATCAATGACCTCTCAGCTCTCTTAAATTATTAAAAAAAAAAAAAAAAAAGATTTTCTGGAAAGTCTAGGTTCCTTTGCTTACATGTCCATCGACTAAAAATCTGAAAAAATTAAAATCTGAAAGAACAATCTACACATCCCTTACCCACCCTTTTTACTTTCTTTTTTTTCTTAAAGCCAATTCGTTATTTATCATAAGATTGTAGCCTTTTGCCACATTTATATAACATATTTTTTCCTCTCTATTTGTAACTGCATTCTTTGTATTTTTACTTGAAATTCTAATACAAATGATTTACTACTTGCCGACTACCTAACAACGATTTACATCGGCAGTCGGCCCCTCACAGGCAAAGCGACGTAGTACTACGTCGCTAGCCTGTGAGGCTCTAGGGAGCAAGCGCGCGCCGCCAGATGCTCGTTCACGGACCCCCCTGCGCGTGTGCCCGGTGGACCCGATGTCCGCCGAGGCACTCGCGATTGTCCGTTACAGAGGGAGAAAGGCAGGCGGCTAATGTAAACAAAGCCGCCTGTCATTCTCCCCTGTGTAAGAATGGAAATCACACAGTTCTGCTATGTAGGACCGTTGATCACTGTTCTTACACCTCAAGCCACAACCAATCACAGTTAGTAGCACGCCCCTAGGGACACACTTAACCCCTCCCTCTCAAAAAAAGTTAACCCCTTCACTGCCAGTGTCATTTTTACAGTAACAGTGCATATGTATAGCACTGATTACTGTAGTAATGTCACTGGTAACCCCAAAAGTGTCAAAAATGTCAGTCAAGGGTCCGATGTGTCCGCCCCAATGTCGCAGTCCCGCAAAAAAAAACGCAGATCGCCGTCATTACTCGTTAAAAGTTTAAATAAAAATGACAAAAATCTTTCCCTTTGTTAGTAAACGCAATAACTTTTGCGCAAACCAATCAAAAGACGCTTTTTGCAATTTTTTTTACCAAACATATGTAGCAGAAAACAAATTGGCCTAAAATGTTAAAAAATTTTGATTTTTACATTTTTGGGGGGAATTTCATATAAAAAAATGTAAAAAATATTGTTATTTTTGCAAAATTGACGCTCTTTTTTTTTTTATAGCGCATGATCAAAAAAACGCACAGGTGATCAAATACCACCAAAAAGAAAGCTCTGTTTTTGGGAAAAAAAGGAAGTCAAATTTGTTTAGGTACGGCGTCGCACGACCGCGCAATTGTCCGTTAAAGTCACGCAGTGCCGAATCGCAAAATACCCCCTGGTCAGGAAGGGGGTAAAATCTTCCGGGGCTTAAGTGGTTAAAAACAAAAATAATATTTTAGTGAATAAAAGTGTGAAAAGCGGAGCTTGTAAATTTTCACACATACAACCATACTGTATCAATAAATATATTTTAAAAATGGTGATCAGATACATTTTATTTACAAAAAACAATGCAAGTCTTGCTAAAATATAAAAAAAAAAGTAGAAGTTGTCAGTTTCATACAAAAGAGGAGTGTAGCAGGTGTGTCAGGTAATGTTTGTTCTTCTATAGAAAAAGGCGATACAACCATTGGAAGTCGCACCCTTGTTTATGTTACTATCATTCTGACATCAGTACTGAGTTTTGACATTTAAAAAAAAAAAAAAAAAATACATGATTAAATACCTACATAGAAATATGAGGAAAGCAAAACCATTGTAGTGTATCATATTTATATGTTGCCTCCGATTTCCTGCACACTCCCCAAAATTTTTCCTTAACCACTTTTGGCCCGGAAGATTTTCTCCCTTAATGACCAGGCCATTTTTGCAATTCGGCGCTGCTTTACTTTAACTGACAATTGCACGGTTGTATCCAAATAAAGTTGATATCCTTATTTTCCCACAAATAGAGCTTTCTTTTGGTGGTATCTGATCACCTCTGCGATTTTTTTTTGTTTTTGTTTTTGCGCTATAAAGAAAAAAATAGTGACAATTCTGAAAAAAAATATATATATTTTTCACTTTCTGCTATATAACATTCCCAATTAAAAACAAAAATAAAAAACAAATGTTTTCATCACTTGTATTCTGCAACATTTTTTTTGTTTAAAAAAAAAAATCCCAATAAGAGCCCATTCACATTGAGGCGACACGACTTCAGGGGCGACCTGTGAAGTTGCGTGCACCGCTGTGCACCGCGACTTCGGAGCGACTTGCAGAGACTTCACATAATGGAAGTCTATGCAAGTCGCCTCCAGGTTGCCCCAAAGTAGTACAAGACCCTTTTTCTAAGTCGGAGCGACTTGTGTCGCTCCTATTAGAATGGGTTCTGTACTACTCAATGGACCGCGACATACAGCGACTTGTCAGGCTGACAAGTGGCCTGACAAGTCGCGCTAATGTGAATGGGCTCTAAGCTTTCAGGTCTACAAACTAGGGGAAAGATTTATGTATTTTTTTGCGGGATTGCGACATTGCAGATCGGACACCTAACTGACATTTTTGACACTTTTGGGGGGGACCAGTGACATTACTACAGTAATCAGTGCTAAAAATATGCACTGTTACTGTAATGATGACACTGGCAGGGAAGGGGTTAACACCAGGGGCGATCAAAGGGTTAAATGTGTCCCTAGGGGGTGCTTTCTAACTCTGGGGGGGGGGGGATGGGCTTGCTGCATGAACACAGAGATCTGTGTTCCTAAATAGGAGGAACACAAGGTCCCTGTGTTTATAACTGACAGAACAGCGGTCTGCTGTGTTTACATCGGCACCGCCATGTACTGCTGTACCTTTTGGTGGTATTTCATTACCACTGGGTTTTTAAATGTATTATATAAATGAAAAAAGACCAAAAGTTTAGAAAAACATAGTCAATAAATATATATATACTGTATATATATAAAACTAAACAAAAAGCATATATACAAGCTATAAAACATAGTCAATATTTTTTTTTAATTAAATTTCTCCATAAAAGTTTAGAAAAACATAGTCAATAAAAAAAAAAATATATATATATATATATATATATATATATATATATATATATAAAATATATATATATATATATATATATATATATAAAATATATATATATATATATATATATATATATATATATATATATATATATATATATATATATATATATATATATGTATATGTATATGTATATATATATATATATATATATATATATATATATATATATATATATATATATAAAACTAAAAAAAGCATATATACAAGCTATAAAACAGTCAATATTTTTTTTTAAATCAAATTTCTCCATAAATTTAGGCCAGAATGTATTCTGCTACATGTCTCTGCTAAAAGAAAAAAAAATCCCAACAAATGTATATGTGAAAGTTAAAGTGTCTACGAACTATGGTATATATACTACTTTTTACTAGTAATGGTGATGATCAGTGAGTGACTTATAGTGTGACTGTAATAGTGAGACGGACAATCTGACACTAACTGATGCTGGGTGGGTACTGACTAACTGACACTGATATCGCCAGTGACACTAATACAGTGAACAGTAATAATACTATGCACTGTCACTGTCGGAATGACACTGACTAGGAAAAGGTTAACATCTCTGGGTAATCAAGGGGTTAAGTGTGTTCATAACATGTGTTAATGTGTGTATTATGTACTGCTTTTTACAAAAAAATTTCTTTGCTCCTTCTCCCTGCAGGGAGAAGAAACAAAGAGATTGTTCCCTCTGTACAGAGCCCTGTGTTGTTTATCAACATAGGGCTCTGGTTTGTTCTAGGACACAGCCAATCAGCAGGTCTCAGCAATTAATCATGGGCTGGAACCTGCTGACAAAATCCCGCTGTGTATAGTCACAGCTCCCATGTACGCCCTGTACCTGGAAGATTCCCGGGTTGTACAGATACTTCTTTGCACCTGTAGGAGCCACCCATCTGCAGCATAATGTGGGCGGGCGGTCCTAAAGAGGGTAAACCACCTATGCCATTCACAAACACTTGATTTCTTCATGAAATATTTACCATGTTAATCCGCTGCTCCAGATTTCTGTCACTCGTTTTCCACCAACAGAGCAACTCACACACGTGTTTTTTCTTCGACTACTCTGTAAAGACAGAGTCAACTGGTCTGCGACTCAGGGGAGTGCAAGTTAGAACATGTTAGAACACGCTCGAGTGCGAATAGCTGTAGGACTCACCACCATAGTACTACACCATGGGCATGCCAGGAATTAAATGGTCACACCTCGTATATACACTGCCTGGCCAAAAAAAATGTCCCCACCTGGAATTAACTAAGCAACTAACTAAACTAAACATCCAGTAATTCTCCTATTGGAGAGTTACTGGATGTGCCCAAAGAATGAGATCAGCTGACTACCTGAATATATGGAATGACCAGATTATTCCATCAGTGGATTTTTTCTTCCCTGATGGCATGGGCATATTCCAAGATGACAATGCCAGGATTCAGGGGCTGACTGGCGAATTCAGCCCAGGGGGCAAGTAAACACCAGAGGCCCATGGTGCAGCAACTTGGCCCCCCTCCCACTCTCCCTCTTCCCGGGCTCCTCCTGACCCCCATTTTAGGCTGAAGCTCTGCTCCAGGTACTCTCTACTCACCGGCTGAATCTGGGTTCCTGACCTGGCCAGCAGAGGGCAGTTGGGGGGAGCTGGGACAGCTCAGTTGAGGCTGACCTGGGGAGAAGAGTCTACAGTAGGGCATGGAACCGGCCTCTGCTCAGACACAGTTTACACCACCCATGCTGGGGGGAGAGGCCCGCATTCTGTCCTTGTCTTTAACCCACACTCATTAGGTCAGTGGCAGGGACTTTTTCACTTCTCTTCACCAGGAATCCTTTAGGCATGTCTTTGGCAGAAGCAGTGCAGCCTTTTCATGGAGCATCAGAGCAGCCCAGGGGGCAATTGCCCCCCTGCCCCCTGGCCCAGTCCTCCCCTGCCAGGATTCATTGGGCTCAAATTGTGAAAGAGTGGTTCAGGGAGCATGAGACATCATTGTCACACATGGATCGGCCACCACAGAGTCCAGAATCTAACCCCATTGAGAAGATTCGGGATGTGCTGGACAAGGCTTTGTGCAGTGGCCTGACTTTCCCATCATCAATACAAGATCTTGCTGAAAAAGTAATGCAACACTGGACGGAAATAAATCTTGTGACATTGCAGAAGCTTATCGAAACAATGCCACAGGGAATGCGTGCCCCATGCCGTAATCAAAGCCAACAAAATATTAGAGTGGTTGACCTTTTTTTTTTTGGTGGCAACTTTTTTTTGGCCAGGCAGTGTATATTCTCCAGGGTTTCTGCTTCAAAATGTATATTATTTTTGGGAATTCTAAGTCATTTTCTAGCAAAAAAAAAAAATGGTTTACATGTACAGTATGTGAGAAATGTGAAGATTGGCCTGGGGGTAGAGTGGTTAAAGATCTACTGCAAAATCCAATCCACTATTAAAAAGAATGCCTATGATGCCTTCCAAATGTATTCCCCTTTTCTGGAGGTCCTGTGTGGTACTTTGGAGTCTGCACAACCAGTGATTGGTTTCAGAGGGTGACTAGGCCAGGGGCCCATGTGCAATGATGTTCCTTAAGGAATTACAATTGCTACGGTTCCTATCCTGTAAATGTATTCCCCTTTTCTGGAGGTCCTGTGTGGTACTTTGGAGTCTGCACACCCAGTGACTGGTTTCAGAGGGGGACTAGGCCAGGGGCCCATGTGCAATGTTGTTCCTTAAGGAATTACAATTGCTATGGTTCCTATCCTGTTAGCACTTTTGCTTTGAAGCATTGGGGATCACTGGTGTGAATTTCATTCAAGGCATTATCTTTATTGAGTTTGGTTTTTCACTTTGTTCTTGTGTGGGTTCCAAAGACACCCAAGTAGGTTGATTGATCCTAGCATGGGGGATAGGGACTAGGGATAGACCGATTATCGGCAAGGCCGATATATCGTCGTCCGATATGCACTTTCCCTGATATATCGGTATCGCCCCCGGAACTGGCCGATATTGCTGACATTTTTGTGACGTCATTCTGCCTTCTTAGGCCGCCTCCCTAGCCTTGGACAGCCTCGTCTGGAGTCAGGACTAGTCTGGCATGAGTGTATCACAGCCATACACCCACCCACAGCAGCCTGGTGCCAGCCAGCCACCCACATACACAGGCCCTGTACCAGCAAGCCAGCCAGCCACCCACCCACAGGCTCTGTACCAGCCACCCACCCACCACAGGGTGCCAGACAGCCACCCACCACAGGGTGCCAGCCAGCCAGCCACCCACAACAGGGTGCCAGACAGCCAGCTACCCACAGGCCCTGTACCAGCCAACCACAGGCACTGTACCAGCCAGCCGCCCCCAGGCCCTGTACCAGCCACCCACCTACCACAGGGTGCCAGCCAGCCACACACCCACCACAGGGTGCCAGCCACCCACCATAGGGTGCCAGCCAGCCACCCACCACAGGGTGCCAGCCAGCCAGCCACACCCACCACAGGGTGCCAGCCAGCCATTAAGCATTAAACAAAAATTAACATGTTCAGTACCAGATTTGTATCAAAAATTGTCTTTATTTTGTTAAAACTTTAAATGTACAAAATATCGGCCCATATTGGCCGATACCGATATGTTGTGACCAAAATATCGATATTGGTATCGGCCCTGAAAAAAAACATATCGGTCTATCCCTAATAGGGACCCTACATTGTAAGCTACTTGAGGGTGGAGATGTGAAGGTTCAGTATGTAAATAGCTGCATACCTACAATAAATACCGGTAAGTCTTCTTTGGATTAAAATAAATCAATAGATGTCGAATATCCAGCGTTGGAAAACAAAGTAACAAAAGTATGGGGAAATCCCTCCAACTGTTGATGCTGTGACATACAAAATAATTTTAGACACTTCCAACCATGTGGTAACAGTTTGGTGAGAAGTGAGAACCCTTTTCTGTTCCATCATGACTGTGCCCCTGTGTACAATGTCAGCTTCATAAAGACATGGTTTGGCCAATTTGGTTCTGGGGAACTTGAGTGTCCTGTATAGAGCCCTGATCTCAACAATACGAATACACTATATTGTCAAAAGTATTGGGACACCTGCCTTTGCACGCACATGAACTTTAATGGCATCCCAGTCTTGGTCAGTAGGGTTCAATATTGAGTTAGTCCACCCTTTGCTGCTATAACAGCTTCATCTCTTCTCAGAAGGCTGTCCACAAGGTTTAGGAGTGTGTCTATGGGAATGTTTGACCATTCTTCCAGATGCGCATTTGTGAGGTCAGGCACTAATGTTCGACGAGAGGGCCTGGCTCACAGTCTCCGCTCTAAATAATCCCAAAGGTGTTTCATCGGGTTGGAGTCAGGGCTCAGGCCAGTCCAGTTCCTCCACATCAAGCTCACTCATCCATGTCTTTATAGACCTTGCTTTGTGCACTGGTCCAAATCATTTGGTGGAGGGAAGATTATAGTGTGGGGTTGTTTTTCAGGGGTTGGGCTTGGCCCCTTAGTTCCAATGAAGGGAACTCTTAAGGCGTCAGCATACCAGGACATTTTGGACAATTTCATGCTCCCAACTTTGTGGGAACAGTTTGGGGATGGCCCCTTCCTGTTCCACCATGACTGTGCACCAGTGCAAAAAGCAAGGTCCATAAAGACATGGATGAGTGAGTTTGGGGTGGAGGAACTTGACTGGCCTGCACAAAATCCTCAACTCAACCTGATAGAACACCTTTGGGATAAATTAGAGCAGAGACTGCGGGCCAGGGCCTCTCGCTCAACATCAATACTTTTAACAATATAGAGTACCTTTGGAATGAATTGAAATGTTGGTTGAGACCCAGGTCTTATGCAACATTAGTACCTGACCTTTTTGCTGGATGGGCACAGACACACTCTCCATTCTGTGGAAAGCTTTATCAGAAGAGTTGAAGCTGTTTTACCCACAAACAGTGTAGGGTGAAGGGTGGGGGGGGGGGGGGGGGCAACTTTACAGGGGTTGCAAAGAAGAATTGAGAAATCCTTTAGCTTTGTGCTTAACAAAGACAGATATTGGAAAAAAAAAAATGTTTCTCCTTGTGATACCAAGTGGAATTTATTAGTCCAAGTGATTCAAGTTCACTAAATAGAAAGAAATATGTGCATAAATATTTTTTTCAAGTTTTAAAATAATAGCTTTGACAGCAAGGTACAGACAACGGTGAGGATGCAGAAAGTGTTGATATTGCCTCCACTTGTACAGATATACTCAATGTTGGTTGACAGACCACCGACTTTGTAAGACTGGCTTTTGAGATCGCAGATGCTTTTAGTGGCACATCCACGGAGTGCCATTGATTGGGAACCTGTAGAAAAAGAGTAAAAAAAATGCAACTAAGGACATCTGATCGAGATTTCTGTATCTCTGAATATCTGTGAATATTCTGGGAAAATTAGATCACGATGTATCAAATGTACTAATGCTGATACCATTGGGAATGGTGATTTGACCTTGGTTTAAATGTTAGTTTGTTTCTTGTTTTGTTTTGTTTTTTATTTTATTTTTTTAATTGCTTGCTTCTATTGTTTATTTTTTTTAAAAAAAAATAAATAAATAAATAAATTAAATCTGGAAAAAAAAAAGGCATATGATAGATAAAAATACTACTGTCTAAGGTGTAACAACAGTAATGCAGAGGCTGCAAATCTTTCAGACCATATGAAGTTAGGGTGCAATATATAAAAGCTCTCTCCTATTTTTTCGTTCATGGAATGGTATGGCCATTTAGAACTGTTAGATGCATATTGGGCCATCCCAAAAAAAAAAAAGCTGTGACCTGATCTACCTGTGTATGGGCAACTTCTGGCTTATAGGTGCCAAAGAATCAATGAGACATTGGTTAAAATAGACAGTATGAATTCCAAAAGCCTCAACCAATTGGCTGCTAGCCTGTATTATCCTTTTATTACCAAGCAATCTTTCAGTTTCCGGTTCTGTGATAGCTTGAGTGACAATTACTCTGTCATGCAACAGGTCACATTGAGGGCCACTATGGAGATCTATTGCATAGAAGAGGGGAGCGATGGCATCTATAGGGAAAAGTCCACAGAGGGAGATGGGGGAGGGAGGGGGGGGGGCATCGGGACTATGCAATACCAAATATAGAAAAATGTAATAGAGAATAGAAATGAAAATATTGAAAATTAATATTCTAAAAAAAGTTTTTTTTTTTTTATTGATACAAAATGCAGTAAAATACATCAATGAAAGATCATTGTTGGGTAAAAAAAAAAAAAAACATGAAAGCATACAAGAGGACATTAATGTATATATGATATAAAAATCATTTTTAAAATATTAATTTACAATATTTACATTTCTATTCTCTATTACATTTTTCTTTATTTGGTATTGCATAGTCCCAATTCCCCCCTTGTCCCTCTGTGGACTTTTCACTACATTTTCAGGGATAGATACCCCCCTTTTTTATTATTACTTTCAAATTTTGGAACCTAGCTTTTAGGGAAGGCATCTACATTGATTTTTTTATTTTTTATTTTTTTGAGATATGAGTGATTCTTCTTAAGCTCGCTGACTTACAGTATAGTTGATCCACTAAATCGAATAGTTAAAGCAAAAAAGCAAAACTTTAGCCAAAAATAACAAGATAAATAAATGAATAGCGCATTACAAGATAAACCAACTAAGCCATATTTTGATACCTTTCGATTCCAAGTCAAATTCAGGTTATTATTACACTATTTGCATTTTTAAAAATTTTCGAAAATTTTTCAAACATTTTTTGAAAATTTTCAAAAAGTTTTTGAATTTTTTTTAAATTTTTTAAAAAAAGGATCATTTAATGATTACAGAGCTGCATTCATTTCTGTACTTTATATCTGTTGCTCTAAAAGTGACAACGCAATACATGGATGTTCAGACTATCTGTGCTTAAATCCTCATGGTGTCTAATAAAACCTTTTATAGTGTGAAAATAAAAAGGTGCTAATAATGTGAAAAACATATTTTATTTTATAAATAAAACTAAATGTGATCCAACAAATAGAATTTGTAACAATCGTCTATCCAAAAAGTGCTCAAAAATTACTTTTAAATTTGCTCATGTGAAAATGTAAATGTAAAAAGTTCATATTAACAGTCCAAAATATCATATATCAAAGTTCATATAAATCCAGCTCCCGTAAATGATCCAGATAAACAGCGTGCAGTTAGACAATTTTTCTTTTCTCTTCATATACTTCCACCACACCAAGTGAGTTATCCACCACCACTTATGATCCAGATCACTCACCGGATATAATGGCTGGCAATGTTATAAACCAGAAAACAGGAGAAATCATCTGCAGAATCTCTAGTAGACCATCTGTGCAATCTTCTACTGATCGCAAGTGATATGTTACGCCCCCTCGTGACTGAGCCTGATGTGCAGAGGGAAGCCTCTCGTATGCCCCGATTTGAGTGCCACAGATGAAGCGTGGGATTCTGACAGGATCCAGTGGAGTAGGAACACAGATAGGTCACCTTGGCAGAAGATACAGGCTAACCTAAGGTGCCTAATCTAAGCACTAACCGGTGTTCACCAGAGCTCCTGATGGTGGAGATGGACTTCACTGTGTGTTAGCACCAGGTCGCAGTCCTCAGGGCCGCCCCACCAGGGAGTAAGCAAGTCCAGATCCAGTAGTGTACCCATCATTGGAGCCTGATCTGTGCCCATATGCAGCCTGATCTGTGCCCATCATTGCAGCCTGATCTGTGCCCATCATTGCAGCCTGATCTGTGCATATCATTGCAGCCTGATCTGTGCCCATGTGCAGCCTGATCTGTGCCCATCATTTCAGCCTGATCTGTGCCCATATGCTGCCTGTTCTGTGCATATCATTGCAGCCTGATCTGTGCCCATGTGCAGCCTGATCTGTGCCCATCATTGCAGCCTGATCTGTGCCCAGCATTGCAGCCTGATCTGTGCCCATATGCAGCCTGATCTGTGAATATCATTGCAGCCTGATCTGTGCCCATATGCAGCCTGATCTGTGCATATCATTGCAGCCTGATCTGTGCCCATGTGCAGCCTGATCTGTGCCCATATGCAGCCTGATCTGTGCTCATCATTGCAGCCTGATCTGTGCCCAGCATTGCAGCCTGATCTGTGCCCATATGCAGCCTGATCTGTGCATATCATTGCAGCCTGATCTGTGCCCATGTGCAGCCTGATCTGTGCCCATCATTGCAGCCTGATCTGTGCCCATCATTGCAGCCTGATCTTTGCCCATATGCAACCTGATCTGTGCCCATAATTGCAGCCTGATCTGGGTCCATATGCAGCCTGATCTGTGCCCATCATTGCAGCCTGATCTGTGCCCATCATTGCAGCCTGATCTGTCCCCATATGCAGCCCGATCTGTGCCCACCATTGCAGCCTGATCTGTGTCCATATGCAGCCCGATCTGTGCCCATCATTACAGCCTGATCTGCAGTGTTAATTTCGTTGACTAAAATATCTTTGTCAACTAAATTAACACTATTTCAGTCGACTAAAATACAACTAAAACAATTCAGATGACTAAAATACGACTAAAACTAAAATGACATTTTAGTCAAAAGACTACGACTAAAACTAAATTAAAAATTGATATCAAATTTAACACTACTCTGCTGGCCATTTCTAAATCAGAAACACAATTCCATCCAGTGCCTGTAATATCAATACATTAAAGTTTAAGCATGTATTGCACCACCGCATAAGGGGCATCTACTAAGCTGCTGAAAGAGAAAAAAAATAAGCAAAAGGGTTTTCCTATATTTTTTATTATTATTTAATGTTGGTAATATATATATATATTGAGGAAATATGTGCAATGACATTACAGCCAATGGAGTTTACAGTTTTTGAGTATTTATTTTAAAGTTGCATTTCTGTTTGTCAAAAAGCTATTTTTTTATTTATTTATGAAACTTTGTTTTATTTATAGACGTTCTATATTGCAGTGGCTAAATCTGTGTCTTTGGTGAATGTTTAAACCTTAACATCATAAATAATAACATACCGTGTTTCCCCGAAAATAAGACCGGGTCTTATATTACGTTAATTTTGCCTACAAAAAACACACTAGGGCTTATTTTCAGAGGGTGTCTTATTTATTTACAGTATGTACAATAATCTACATTTATTCAAATACAGTTATGTCAATGACAATTTTAAATTAGTTATAACCCAAAAAAAAAAAAAAAAAAAATATATATATATATATATATATATATATATATATATATAGATATATATATATAGATATATATACATATATATCCTGATCCTTTAAACCATGATAGACAGCACAGTGCTTTTGCTGTGTCATTTACCCCTCTCTATGTTCTAAAAATCCTGGAATAAAACAATAAAATTTTTTAAAAAATTTCCTGCTGTGTCCCCTGTCTTCTCTCCCTCTCTCCCCCTATCATCTCAGACGTCAGCATTATAACATTCTGTAATCTCTAAAATAAACCTTGATTAACGCATCGTAAAATTATGTAATCGGTATTGTAAAAATATTATATAATGTGCAGTGTGTCTCCTTTTGTAACTTTATAGTGAAAAAGACCTTATTTACAGTGCTGCTGGGCGCTCACGTGACCCGCCAGAGCTCTTCTTCCCGACTAAGGAGGGAAAGGCCGCTGACGTCAGCTGGGAGGAGAGGAGAAGATCTCCAGTGGGTCACGTGAGCGGCTAGCGGCGTGGTATAAAAGGGATTTGCCACAAAGTTACAGAGGGAGACACACTGCACATTATATAATCTTTTTACAAAATAGATTACGTGTTTTTACAACAACTTTAACTAGAGCTTATTTTCGGGGTAGGGCTTATATTTCAGCCACTCCCAAAAATAACATTAGGGCTTAAAACCAAAAAAAAAAGTAGAATTTCTATGAGGTTTTTTGAGTCTTCAGAATTATGCATGGATGTCTCTTTTGGTTCTTCACCAACAGGTTGCTCACCATTATGCTGTAAACCCTAACACTAACATTATTTATTTTAAACTACTGCTGGCCATGTGTTTTAGCCAGTTCTAAAGGTTGCCTTCCATAGATATATTGGAATATATATTATATTATATAATATTATATATAATATATATTTATATAATAACAATTACAATAATATATATATATATATATATATATATATATATATATATATATATATATATATAATCAAAACATAATTGAATATTATAATATATTGGAATATATATATATATATATAATAATATATATAATAATATATAGTATATATATAAAATTATATTATAATTTATATTATATATATATAGATAGATAGATAGATAGATAGATAGATAGATAGATAGATAGATAGATAGATAGATAGATAGATAGATAGATAGATAGATTGGAATACCCTTACCCCATTGTATAAAGTTCCAAATACTAATCAAAACATACTAGGTCATCCATAACATCGCCACCAGCTACATCACCAACCTCATCTGCAGATATCGCCGAAATCACCCTCTCCACTACTTCCAAGACCTCCTGCTCTCTAGTTCCCTTGTCACCACCTCCCATGCTCACCTCCAGGACTTCTGCCTCTCCAATCCTCTGGAACTCCTCTGGAACTCCCTGTCAACTCCTACCCTGTTTTGCCTACCCCGAGTCCACCTAAGAACTGTACTTTAGTTACCTCCATCAGATCATCCCCTATTACCTTTTGTATCAACTCCCCCACCCTTTCGATTGTAACCTCCTTAAGCAGGGCCCTCTTATTTCTTCGGTATTTAACTTAATTGCAAATTGTACTGTCCCCCTTTATATTGTAAAGCGCTGTGTAAACTGTTGGCGCCATATCAATTCTGTATAATAATAATGATAACTTTTACTTACCCGGATATTATTGGTCTGTGAGTAATATGAATAATAGAACACATTTTCTGATTAGCAGGGAGATTGTCTGTAATAATTACCTGAATGTGT
>NC_138779.1:208683869-208708869 GCF_965119305.1 Pelophylax lessonae | reverse complement strand
TTTATGAATTGTCGCTGTTTTTTTGTTTAAAGCGCAAAAAAATAAAAATCACACAGGTGATCAACTACCACCAAAAGAAAGCTCTATTTTTGGGGAAAAAAATGACATCAATTTTATTTGGGGACAGCGTCGCACGGCCGCGCAATTGTCCGTTAAATTAACGCAGTGCCGAATCGCAAAATATGGCCTGGTCATTAAGGGGGCAAATCCTTCCGTCTTAAAGTGGTTAAAGTGGTTAAATAGGCCCCATGTGCTGATGAATAATAAGTATAATCTCTAATGTCTGGGAGTCTAACCCTCCAGGAATCTATATATATAGGGCAAATCCTTCCGGTCCAGAAGTGGTTAATCAGGGGTGGGCCAAAAGATAGGCCAATAAAATGCTAAAGGGGTGACTTGTCCATCCTACCATCCAATTGGAGATAAGAGTAATGGAACAAACACATTGGGTTTCATATTGAAAGACAACTTACCTATAGTATGTACGGTGTATATAACTGTACACAAAGAGCCCGAAGAACAAGAAACGCTGGGACCCGTGCAGGAGGTGGAGGTTTCAGAGGAACATTGTATGCAGGAGAGCGAGTTGCCTAAAATGAGAGAATTATGTTTACAGTTTAAAAAGATTGAGTGAAAATTGTACTATTTTTTTTTTTTTTTTCATCAATTTAAAATTTGAAAATATTGAAAGTTTCAGAACACTACAAATGGAAAATAAAATACATAATGCGAGGGACACAGAGACAAGGTCTACAACAAACTAGCAGTGTACAACATAGTCATCACAATTCTACATAGATGTGAAAACCAGATAACGACATCTGGTAATAATAATAAATGAGACGTCAGGAAGTGGTTTTGGAAGTCATTTGGACTCCACAATTGACTGATATTGTGTATAGATGAAGATCTGAGGGCTATGTATCTTTTTTTTTCATAGTTGTAGGTTAGATGTACCAGAGCTCTAATCTCAGAGAGGTTGGATAGGTTAGATGTACCAGAGCTCTAATCTCGGAGAGGTTGGATAGGTTAGATGTACCAGAGCTCTAATCTCGGAGAGGTTGGATAGGTTAGATGTACCAGAGCTCTAATCTCGGAGAGGTAGGATAGGTTAGATGTACCAGAGCTCTAATCTCTGAGAGGTTGGATAGGTTAGATGTACCAGAGCTCTAATCTCGGAGAGGTAGGATAGGTTAGATGTACCAGAGCTCTAATCTCGGAGAGGTAGGATAGGTTAGATGTACCAGAGCTCTAATCTCTGAGAGGTTGGATAGGTTAGATGTACCAGAGCTCTAATCTCGGAGAGGTAGGATAGGTTAGATGTACCAGAGCTCTAATCTCGGAGAGGTTGGATAGGTTAGATGTACCAGAGCTCTAATCTCGGAGAGGTTGGATAGGTTAGATGTACCAGAGCTCTAATCTCAGAGAGGTTGGATAGGTTAGATGTACCAGAGCTCTAATCTCGGAGAGGTAGGATAGGTTAGATGTACCAGAGCTCCAATCTCGGAGAGGTTGGATAGGTTAGATGTACCAGAGCTCTACTCTCGGAGAGGTAGGATAGGTTAGATGTACCAGAGCTCTAATCTCGGAGAGGTTGGATAGGTTAGATGTACCAGAGCTCTAATCTCTGAGAGGTTGGATAGGTTAGATGTACCAGAGCTCTAATCTTGGAGAGGTAGGATAGGTTAGATGTACCAGAGCTCTAATCTCTGAGAGGTTGGATAGGTTAGATGTACCAGAGCTCTAATCTCGGAGAGGTAGGATAGGTTAGATGTACCAGAGCTCTAATCTCGGAGAGGTTGGATAGGTTAGATGTACCAGAGCTCTAATCTCAGAGAGGTTGGACCTCCAACGTTTTTTGACAAATATGGATATAAGAATAATTACACCGATAGTATGAAAGTATGTGGGGAAATATATATATATATGCACGTACATTTCAGTGCATAAATAGAATGGAAAATAGGAAAAAAGAATAGGATAGAATAGAATAAATTAATAAAAATTAAAAAATAAATAAATGAATAATAATACAATAAATAAATAATAGAATAAAAAAAAAAACAATATACTAGAATAATATAGAATAAAATTAAAAGAATATAACAGTCTTCCAAAATAGGTATTTTGAAAAGAATAAAAATTTTAATCGAATTTGAATCAAATTTGAAAACAAATAAACCGAACAAAATGAATTCCAGAAGACGAATTAAACAAATTTTAACAAATTTAACTAAACAAAATTATTCAAATAACGAATCGCAAAAGGAAAAAAAAAACATTTTTTTTTTTCATTCTGTACATGTCAACTGGTCCTTGCAGCATCTTTTCTTCTATAGTGTGGTGGTTGCAGCTCCTCTGACGTCATCAAGACCGATGTAGAGCTTATAAGCCTGACCTGGATGTTGAAGGACAGTAAACTGCCATAGCATAGGGGAGGAGTGGATACAGCTGGCTGCCAAGGAAGTGGAGGATCAGGTAAGTAAAAGTGCTTTTTGTATCCCCCTCAAACATAAACTACTATTTTTTGTTCTCCCCAGTAATGGGTTTACAATCATTCTAGGTACATCAAAACAAAAATGTCGAAGTGCCAGTTCACACTGCAGCGGCATGACTTTGGGGGAGACCTGTGAAGTCGCGTGCACCGCGACTTCGGCGCGACTTGCACGGACTTCATAATATGAATGTCTATGCAAGTCGCTCCAGGTCGCCCTGAAGTAGTACAGGAACCTTTTTCTAAGTCGGAGCGACTTGTGTCGCACCTATTAGAACGGTTCCTGTACCGAACAATGGGAGCGTGACCGGATCAGTGTGAACCGGCACTTAAAGTTTGTTTTCTTTGGAAAGCAGCCATAGCCTAGACAAATCTCCCAGCATGTTACAGGACCCTCGCTCTATGTGTGAAAGCAGTGGTCTCCCTGCGGAGGTCTATCATGCCCTTTACTGAGCCCAAGCTTTAGATCTGATTACGCAAGACACTCCGAGATTGATTAACACTATAATAAAAATAACATTTAGATGTTATTTTAATATTTACAATCTACTTACTCTTTGCTACAAGAGCCAAAAGCACGCCCAGCAGAATTCCAATAAAGGATCGCATTATACAGCTTCCCATAGATTGGTGTAATTTGTTCCGAAGTCTCAGTCTTTTCTGAAATTTTTCAGGTAAAATCTTTAATCATGTCATAAGTAGTTGCAGGTGTGGAGCAAAACAGGAGAAGACTCTTCGTTGCTTTGAAAAGGTTTGAGATGCTATCAATAGGTGTGACTAAGATGACTTTTCTAGCTTTCGGAACAAACAAGTGTAAGCAGATATTTCGGTCATGCTAATACATGCATGACATATGTCTGACAGCCGCAAAGGTCAAGTTAAGTTACGAATGAATCTTACAAACTTTAGCCAATATTTCTATCTAAGAATCTTTGCGGGGCTTAAGGCAAGGAAATGTGCAAGAATGAACTGTCGGAGGCAGTATATGGCAACAAATTATTATCATATTATAATACAGTGTTTATATAGTACCAACTGTGTTAACAATGTTTAACATTATAAAGGGAGACAATACATTTACAATACAATGTCATATATATGTGGGTTAGGAAAGCCCTGCTCCTGAGAGCTTACAATCTAATAGGGAAGGGCAAGTAGTACAAAAGGCAAGTGTGAGGAATACACTGATGAAAGAATTAACAGTTCAGTTGTTAGGTAATTCCCTGATTCAAAGATTCCCTGAAAAGATGAGTTTTATTCCAATGGATGACGTCCATTGTGATGAAATGCGTCGGATAATCACGAATTATATCAAAATAGAAATCACGCTGGCACATCCAATATCAGCAGCTAGCAAAAACAATTGAAAAATACAGACAAGAAATGGAACAAGTGGCGCAAGCTGTTAGCACTACATAAAAACGATAGTCCATATAGTAGCACATGAAGGCTATGATAAAGTCTTAAGGTGAAATGAGGAAATAGTCTGAATGCTCAGGGCCAGCCTGTTGGGGAGCAGAAGCAATCTCCAAACATGCAACAAACAAAAGAGAAAACAGGCGCCTCTGAGTTAAGACTGCGATTTAATATGGCAAACAAGTAATAAAAACTTACATCAAGGTAAGTTTAAGCAGACAAGATGGGTCCTTCCGGTGTCACACCGGAGCTCACTGCCTAAGCGGCCATCTTGCTCGGCGGTCGCCACGCACCCTTGACCCTTTCTATGTTTTAAAAAACCTGGTTGATCCTGCCTGTTCCTGTGTCCCCTATGTGAATAGACCACAGTAATTATGGCTGCTGATCCATGATACTGTGGTCAGTTTACATGCCTCCATCATTCCACTGTGTTAGAGTTTCTCCTCTCTCTCCCCTCTCCCCCTCCTCTGCCTGTCAGTTCCTAGCGTGTGAGTGATCTCCAAACCCACCCCTCCCCTCCTTCTGCTATTTCATGTGGCAGTAAAGTCAGTGAAAAGCATTACTGCCAGACCCTCTGGTATAGCAAGGTATAATACACAGTGTCAAAGATTTTTAAAAATGATGCTGCTAAATACTATATTTCAGAGTCCCACTGTGTGGTCATCTGACCTCCGGCCACTCTTCTCCCTCAATCTAAGGACGATAGCAGGAGGGGCTGAGTGGACAGCATAGCGGTCACACGATGTCCCGACTCACGTCACAGGGGAATCTCAGCCCCTCACGCTGTAGTCCTTAGACTGGGGGAGGAGAGCTGTGGGAGGTCAGTTTATGGTAAAAAAAAAATGTCCCAGTATTTTTATAGTTCCCTCAACCCCCCCTTTATACTTACCTGAGTCCTGACTCGATCTAGTACTGTGCCCATTTCTAGTGGCTTCTCCTCTCTTCCAACATTCACATAACAGAGAGGCAGCAGTGGGAGCCATTGGCTCCTGCTGCTGTCAATCAAACCCTGCAAGCAGAGAATGGGAGCGGGGCCAAACCATACTTTATGTGTCTATGGACGCACACGCCCAAGCTTGAGATCGATGTGCCCCCATGTCTGCCCGTATGTATGCCGCCATAGCAATTAGCAATTAAGTGGTGTACAGAGAAGAGAAGAAGCCAAGAGGGCCAGAGGAGGACTCCAGAAGAGAGGGTTCAGGGCCACTTTGTCCAATACCACTGCACAGTACATGTTTGTTATTTTTATTTTATCTTAGCCTTTACAGTCACTTTGAGAGTCGGTTCACACTAAGGCACTAAGGCGACACGACTCCTTACTACTTTGGGGGCGACTTGTGCATTACCATGCACCACGACTTCGGAGCGACTTGCAGGGACTTCACATAATGAAAGTCTATGCAAGTCGCTCCGAGGTCGCCCCGAAGTAGTACAGGACCCTTTTTCTAAGTTGGAGCGTCCTATTAGAACAGGTGCTGTAACGGTCAATGGACCGCAAGGGAGCGCGCCGTGTCAGGCTGACAAGTCGCCTGACAAGTCGCGTTAGTGTGGACCAGGTCTAAGTCATGTTTCAGGAATTGTAGTTCTAATGATACCAAAAGTGTGTTACTTTGTTACAATAAGAATGATTGAAAGAAAGGAAAAAATGTATGCAGTTTGAAAAAACGAACATTTTTATTTTTAAAAAAGCTGAACTCCAACTTTCAACAGCTTCCCTCACTCCCTGCCCCTCCCTCCCCTTTGATGCCCCTTGCCTGAGAGGCGGATCTATGACAGCTTGGGTCCATGGTAAGTAGGTTGGATGATGATGGTCCTTATCCAATCAGAAGAAAGAGGCCAACAGAATGATTGAGTGAACCTTCTGTGGGGGAAACTACCAGAATAAAGGTGAGTATTGCAGAGAAAACTGTTCTTTTTCACATGGGCACATGCTTTTTTGTTACTGAAGTACCCTTTTAAGTTGAAGTAATCAAAGTAATTGTTCTCAATACAAACTGTAATTTAAAGAATAAAAGACAAATGGCTGATGGGAGGTAGAAGTGAGTTTGGAGACCCATTATGCTTCCACTAGTGCAGCGGAACCGGACATCTGTAAATATTCTGTTGACGCTGTAATATAGGTTGCCGAGATCGCAGATGCTTTTTGTGGCGCAACCACGATATGCTGTTGATCGTGGCACAGCCTCTGAAAAATTCAAAATATCAATTATTCAATTGGGAAATGTATTCTAAAATAAATTCTTCAAAACCTAGAACTAGGCAAATAAAGTAAATAAAAACAGAATAAGTAAATACTGGAAAAGAAGGGTGGCACTCACTGGTGTCTATAAAATACTTCGCTCTATGGATGATGAACTGGAGAGTGTCTCTTGAATAATAATAGCATTTATTGAAGAAATTGAAAATAAGCATATATATATATAAATATAAATTGTGTCAAGCCAGTCCCGAAACTCCCAGACCTCCTTAGAGTGCTGTGGGATTCCCTAATGAGACCAAGGGGAATGCTTGGTGGTGGAGGACTTGACAAAGCGCATGCGCGCGAAACATGTAGTTGCGGCAACCAGAAAACGTGTGTTGATGCCCGTAACCAGCCCGACTTCCTATCACCAGCTGATCGGCACTTCCGGAGACGCGATCCTCACGTCACTTCCGGTTACCGCGGAAGATCCGGCGGATCCGGCAACCCGGCGTAGGAGAGTTCCATCCGGCTGTGGGTCTGTGTGACGGCCGCGCGCAGTGCCCGCTCCAGCCGAGTCTACTACAGTGGCGTTTGGGGATCTTCATCCCCCACCAGGTACCATCTGCTGTATCAAGCATTCCCCTTGGTCTCATTAGGGAATCCCACAGCACTCTAAGGAGGTCTGGGAGTTTCGGGACTGGCTTGGCACAATTTATATTTATATACTGTATACATGCTTATTTTCAATTTCTTCAATAAATGCTATTATTATTCAAGAGACACTCTCCAGTTCATCATCCATAGAGCGAAGTATTATATAGACACCAGTGAGCACCACCCTTCTTTTCCAGTATTTACAGTTTGTGACATCATCCCATGTTAAGGGTCTGGCAGCCTTGGTACTGAATTATTCAATTGGTTATTGACACGTTACCATATTGTTTGGGTCCATGATTACCCAGGGACTTATCTGCAGGATCAGCGCCTGGACTATTTTTTTGTGTTTATAAAAACAGAATAAGACTTACATAGTTACATAGTAGTTGAGGTTGAATAAAGACAATAGTCTATCTAGTTCAACCTGTGTAGGTGTGTATGGCCATCATCATTTCCCATACCCCTGAATGTTTTGATCCTTGAGATGTACATCCAAGAGTCTTGAAAGTAGCCATACTTTCTGCAGTTACTACCATTTGTGGTAGAGAATTCCACAGTCTTGTAGCCCTTACTGTAAAGAACCCCCTGCGTAGCCTGAGGTTAAAATGCTTCTCCTCCAATTGCATTGTATGGCCTTGTGTCCTCATGCGTTCCCTGCAACTGAATATTTTTTTTTTCTATGCTGAGATCACCGTTTAGGTATTTATAAATCTCTATCATATCCCCTCTCAGGCGTCTCCTCTCCAGGGAGAATAAATCAAGCGATTGCAGACGCTCTTCATAATTAAGGTCCTCCAATCCCCTAATCAGTTTAGTTGCTCTTTTCTGGACTCTTTCCAGCTCCAACACATCCCTTCTGAGGATCGGTGACCAGAACTAGACAGAATACTCCAGAGGTGGTCCGGCCAGTGATTTATAAAGTCATAGGATTATAGATTTATCTCTGGAATATATCCCCTTCCTTATGCATGCTAATATTCTGCCGGCTTTGACAGCTGCAGCTTGACATTGCATGCTATTGCTAAGTCTATCTTCTACTAAGACCATAGCTGCACCGGCTTTAGATATACATGTTCAGGGTTTGCTCCCCCAATTTTTTGCTTGTTTATTGTGCTTTTATGTTTTTAGTCCCCAAATGCAATACCTTACACTTCTCCACATTAAACCTCATTTGCCATGTAGTTGCCCACTCGGCGATTTTATTCAGGTCATGTACTGGCCATTGAATCTTACTAAATGGAAACACAGTTTTTGGGGGAACTTTAAAATGTGTTTGTTTTATTAAATTGCTTATTTGAAAAATGTTGTGAAGGTAATCTTATAGATTGTTTGTATGCACACAAATGATTATGCCGGTTAGAGACTGTATCCACAAATTCAATGTGCCCATATTTCTAAGTGGTACACCAGTATGCAAGATTACACATGGGGAAGCCATCATTTGTTTGAGTCTTTTGCATGATAGCCTTTCTTATCTTCATCCACCAATAAGGTGCTGAAGTTAGAATGTTTTCACATGTAATACAATATTGCTTGGATCAGCTAGTTTTGCTTTTAAACAAACCCGTATTCCTTTATGTCTACAATATCAGTGTATGTTTCTTGCTGGCCTTACATGTCCATGTACACTAAATGGTTAAGTGTATTTGGAGACCCCTCCAAATGATTGAGTTATGGTGTTTCCAGTGAAGGGTACTGTTAATACTACAGCATACAAAGACAGTTTGCACAATTGTTTTCTTCCAACCTTGTGTTTGGGGAAGACCATTTTCTGTTGTGTTGTGTGTGTTTATCTGTATTGCCGGGAACCGACAATACATTACAGCCGCGAGCAAGTTTAAATTTGTTCATTTAGAAATGTCAGTATTGCTGCAGCAGGCTCCATACATCCTACAAATGCACCACTTTACAGGCACATTTCAGGGAACCCCCAGGAACGATATTTAAAGGAATTTGTCATTTTTATTGTATCACTTTAAGCATTATTAAAATCAACGATTGTTTTAAAAAAAAAAAAAAATTGTTGCATTGATACATGTCCCCCAAGGCAGTACCCGGGACCCCATACACTTTCTATGGCAATAACTTGCTTATAAGCCTTTAAAACGAGGACTTTTGATTTTTCATTTTCGTGTCCCATAGAATTTAATAGAGTTCGCTAGAACATTTCCCCTTGTTTGAGATGTTCTGGTGCGAACCAAACAGGGGGGTGTTCGGCCCACCACTAGTAAGGTGTATTCTTCTCCTTGACCTTCATACTAACATACAGTGAGCTGTAGACATAGTAATTGTTAGAAGGGGTTCCCTGAGACTGGAATATTATTTAAAGGGTTCTTCTCTATTAAAAAGGTTGAGAAAGGCTGCTCTAAAGAATCTCGTGTATTGTACTATTTCGTTTTGTACCTATTTTTGTACCACTTTATGATTTGATTTTGTATTGCTTTACTTTCTCTGTTTTAAGTAAATAAAACTGCATTTGTTAAAAAAATAAATACTTTCCTCATCTAATATTAGTACGGGGTGAATGATATGTTAACCACTTGCCGACCGCTCACTGGAGCTCTACTGCGGCAAAGTGGTTAGTTCCCGTCCCACGATGTAGACCTATGTCGCTGGACTCATCCCCTTGTGGGCGGCGCACGCGCGCCGCCGGAGGCTCGCTCCCGCTGTATTCAGTCACAGCGGGAGTCGGGCCAGGGGAGGAGCGGCGGCGATCGCCGCTGCTCTTCCCCGATCGTCGGGAATTCGAGTCTGGAGATCCGCCCGCTTGTGTAAACAAAGCGGGCGGATCTCCTAAGTGACAGACAGTGATAGATTGCAGGGTTCAGCATAGCTGAACCTGCGATCTGTCCCTGTGTCACTCAGTCACCTCCCCCCACACACATCAGTAAGCACCAGGCATACATTAACCCCTCCCTCTCCAATAAAATTAACCCCTTCCCTGCCAGTGTCATTTTTACAGTAACAGTGCATATTTATAGCACTGATTACTGTAGTAATGTCACTGGTACCCCCAAAAGTGTCGCAGTCCCGCAAAAAAAATTGCAGATCGCCGCCATTACTCGTTAAAAAAAAAAAACACCAAAAATGACAGAAATCTTTCCCTTAGTTAGTAAACGCAATAACTTTTGCGCAAACCAAACAAAATATGCTTATTGTGATTTTTTTTACCAAACATAGGTAGCAGAAAACAAATTGGCCAAAAATTAAAAAAAATTTGATTTTTACATTTTTTGGGGGGAATTTCATTTAAAAAAATGTGAAAAATATTGTTATTTTTTCAAAATGTACGCTATTTTTTTGTTTATAGCGCAAAAAGTAAAAATCGCACAGGTGATCAAATACCACCAAAAGAAAGCTCTGTTTGTGGGGAAAAAAGGTCGTAAATTTCGATTGGGTATGGCGTCGCACGACCGCGCAATTTTCAGTTAAAGTCGCACAGTGCCGAATCGCAAAAAGTGGCCTGGACGTAAGACGGCAAAATCCTCCGGTGGTAAAGTGGTTAAAATAAAGAATGTTCTGAGCTAATGTTGCCTCCATCTGTTATACTTACCACTTATGCGTGTCGTCTGAAGAAGACACGTGTTCTCATCCCCTGTGCATTGCATGGTATCTGAAGAGTTACACCAGGGAGAATATAAAGACAAGCAGGATGGGCATTTCAATCCATTGGACACTGAGTTATAAGATGGCACTAAGAGAAAAAAAAAAAAGAAATTGAATATGTTGGCATAGAATTAAAGTCCACATATTTTTAATGGTAAACATTGTACAGTCAAAGTTCCTAACAAAAATGTTACCCAAAGTTATCATATTCCCGATATGTGTCTGTTGTACCATGTACTTGCATTAAAAAGTATCCTGTTCTTTTATATTTGTTCCTTTTTGTGAAATACCTTTTGATTCTACCAGCCCCCCTGCTTCTGTTTCAAACAGGCCGTGGTGGATCATGAAAGCACCCCCATAACAATGTGGACAGTTTTCTGGCTGTGCTGGGTGAACAGCCTACCTGCCCTCAAATCGCCAAGACTTGTGATCACACACCCCCACCCTGCAGTAATATTCACTGGGGAGATCAGTGTAATGTTGTTTCTCTACCCACATCTCTCTAAGCCCCTTATGCAGATGAAAACAGAGATTATGTGATCACTTAAAGAAAAGAAAAGATGGTATTTAAAATTTATAAATATATAGTCAGGACAGCCATCAGAAATGATGGGGCCCCTTGCACAGCTTTAGTCAACTGAAAAGCAAGGGGGATAAATGAAGGTGTGTGGAAAACAGCCGGTCCCTAGTTTGTACCTTACACAGCTTTAGGCCTGGGCCCCTCGGACCTGACCCCTTTATTCACAGTTTACCCCTTTAATTAGGGTCCTCAAATCTCCCTCCCTTACATCCGGTTCCCCAGTGTCCTCCTCCTTTCATCAGTGTTCCCAGAGTCATCCCCCCATACATCAGGATCCCAAGAGTCCCTTCTTCTTATGTCAGGGTCTCCAGAGTTCCCCCCTCGCCTTACATCAGGGTCCCCAGAGTTCCCCCTCCTTAAATTCGGGTCCCCAGAGTTCGCCCTTACATCAGAGACCCCAATTTCATTAGGCTCCCCAAAGTCTTCCCTTACATTAGGATCTCAAAGTGCCCCCTTACATCATGGTCCCTAGAACCCATTTCCTTTCAATAGGGTCCCCAAAACAAAGATAGAAGGGAAGAGCAAAGTGGGTTAAGGAGAGTGGAGAGCTTTAAGAAAATAGTTGGGGTAGTGGAAGGGGAGGAGCGA
Source organism: Pelophylax lessonae (assembly GCF_965119305.1). NCBI lineage: Eukaryota > Metazoa > Chordata > Amphibia > Anura > Ranidae > Pelophylax > Pelophylax lessonae. The sequence goes on along the minus strand of NC_138779.1, from coordinate 208,697,346 downwards.
GCATTGTGAAGACCCCAGCTTACATCCGGATCTATTCCTTCTCATTGCAGCAGTGGGCTACAGGACAGGTAGAAGTTAGTAGGCTGAGCACTGGGACCAGATAAGTTTGGAGGAGGAACTTCCTCCTCCTCTGAATGCTGGTGCTTGGAGGAGGGGCAAGCTCTGATTGCTGCACAGCCTGTGGTAGCAGTTACACTGACTGGGTATTTGGCAGGATGTTCTGGAGGGGTTTAGACCCAGCAACAACTGGTTGGTTGTGCCTGGGCCCCTTGGGACGTCTGGGCCCCCTATATGTGCATGGACTGTTCCCCTCTGATGGCAGCCCTGTATATAGTAAAATGTGTACCTGTGCACAGGAATATCTCAACAAATATTAAAAGGTGCTAGTTTAAAAAGTGCTTATTTAGTTTAGCTGCTGCTGATCATGGAGGCATGGGCCTCACAAAATATTTGATGTTGTATGGGTGTAAGCGTTGCTAATATGGGATCTACTACAAAATGCTAGTGCTAAATCAATGCAATCTCAAGTGCAATATTAATATCATGAATCTAAATATACAATCGATCAAACAATAAAGTGCAATTTATAAAGTGCAAATCATAAAATGTCTTTGGTGCTTAAAAAGTGACAGTGCTTAAAAAAACCGTGCTTCCAAAGTGCCGGTGCTTGAAACAAATATCGGTGAATCACTTTGTGCTCCCCTCTTGAGTCCCTGCTCACCAATATTATGATAGGAATCAGCATACAGTGCTAATTATGGGCTGTAAAGAATGGCAATAATGCTCCTTGGTGGCATTTTTGGTTCCAAAGACTTCAATGGAAATGCTGCAGAAAACACATAGTGCGTTTTTGATGCATTTTGCATTTTTTAATCTGCCCAACAACAAATTGGGCAAAAAAAAAGCATAAAAAATGCAAAATGCATTGAAAATTAGTGAAAACCGCATCACGTGTGTGCAAAAACGCACCTCAAAAAGCATTGCAGAAATGGATCAAAAGCGAACTGCATAGGTGTGAATCTGGCCTTAAGGAGAGCCTCCCTCAAGGTCAACTACTAGTGCAACCATGTTCATTACTCACTTGCCATCCGCCCTATAGCAGATTTACTACTACAGGGGGGTGGGGGGGTTCTCCTGTGCAGAACCACATATATACATGATTCTGCACTTCCGCCTGCAGGGGAATTAATCACAGCAGAAGCCGATCTGTGGGTGTCGGGTACTGGATGTCCTGCGGCACCCGCCAATCGCTAGTAAAACACACAGAACTGAGATCTGTAAACAAGGCAGATCTCCGTTCTGACAGGTGAGAAGGAATGGATTTTTTGTTCCTGCAAAATAGGGACAAAAAAAAATATCACTTCCCTTAGTAAAAGCACCCCATACAGTACACGTATAAACACTGGTTAGGCACACAGTTAACCCTTTGATCTCCTTAGCATTTTAACTCCATCCTAGCCAGTGTCATTTTTACAGTGACAGCACATATTTTTAGCACTGATCACTGTATTCGTGTCATTAGTTGCTGCAAATTGTTAAAAGCACCAGTTAGTGTCTGATTGTCCACTGCAGTATTGCAGTCCTGCTGCAGTGTGTGGTGTATGGTCTGAGAACTGACAGGCTGACCCCCCCAGTGGCAGCACTCATACGTCTATTTCCCAAAGACAACCTCTGGATATGACGCTGAGCACGAGCACTCAACCTCTTTGGTCGAGTATAGCAAGGCCTGTTCTAAAGGGAACCTGTCCTGTTAAACCGCTGTATGGTCATGGCCACTGTGCTGCAGCTCAGTTTCAGGGTCTTGGCAATCTTCTTATAGCCTAGGCCATCTTTATGTAGAGCAACAATTCTTTTTTTCAGATCCTCAGACAGTTCTTTGCCATGAGATGCCATGTTTAACTTCTAGTGACCAGTATGAGAGAGTGAGAGCGATAACACCAAATTTAACACACCTGCTCCTCATTCACACCTGAGACCTTGTAACACTAACGAGTCACATGACACCAGGCAGGGAAAACAGCTAGTTGGGTTCAATTTGGACATTTTCACTTAGGGGTGTACTCACTTTTGTTGCCAGCGGTTTAGACATTAATGGCTGTGTGTTGAGTTATTTTGAGGGGACAGCAAATTTACACTGTTATACAAGCTGTACACTCACTACTTTATATTGTAGCAAAGTGTAATTTCTTCAATGTTGTCACATGAAAGGATAGAATAAAATATTTACAAAAATGTGAGGGGTGTACTCACTTTTGTGAGATACTGTATATATATATATATATATATATATATATACTAATTACCTGAAAATGAAACAATTAAACAATAAAACAAATCGATTAGTTACTTATAACGATTATATTTTCTGCAGAAATAACAAATGACCTGAAAACGAATTAACGTAACATAACGAATATAACTGTATGAAACTATATATTTTACGAATGAAAAGGAAACAAAACAAAGTTTTCTGCAGTACACAAGTCTAATCAATGGCTCCACTCCCATTTAGAAGGTAATATGCACCTGTAGCCTCGGGTGATGCTGTGGCCTGCAGTTAAAGTGGTTCTAAAGCCTAAACATTTTTACCCTAATGCATTACTTGCATTAGGGTAAAAAATGTTTAGGCATCAGCATCCCCCCTCACCCCCCCCCCAAACCGTTTTACTTACCTGAACCCTTCATATGATCCAGAGATGGGCACTTCTACAGCTCTTCTCTCCTCTCACTTCCGGGCCTAGCTGGATTTTCTGAGGAACCGGGAGCCATTGGCTCCCAGTGCTGTCAATCAAACCAGTGAAGAGGGAGCAGGGAGCGGGGCTGAGTCTCACGGTCTGTGTCAATTGCGTGCCCTCGTGGGAAGCCACCTGGACAGGGAGGAGGCGCAGGGGAGGACTGGGCCAGGGGGCAGGGGGGCAATTGCCCCCTGGGCCGCTTTGATGCCCTGTAACAAGGCTGCACTGATTCTGCCACAGACATGCCTAAAGGATTCCTGGTGAAGAGAAGTAAAAAGTCCCCACCGCTGACCTACTGAGGGTGGGATAAAGAAAAGGACAGAGAGCAGACCCCCCCCCCCCCCAGCATGGATGGTGTAAACTGTGTCTGAGCAGAGGCCGGTTCTATGCCCCACTGGAGACTCTCCTCCCCCAGCCAGCCCCCACCGAGCTGTCCCAGCTCCCCCCCCAACTGTCCCCTGATTCAGCCGATGGATAGAGAGTACCTGGAGCGGAGATTCTGGCTGGAATGGGGGTCAGAAGGAAGCCGGGAGGGGGGAGAGTGGGAGGGGGGCCGAATCGCTGCACCATGGGCCTCTGAATTGTACTTGCCCCCTGGGCCAAAAGTTGCCAGTCAGCCCCCGGAGGAGGGGCCAGCCGTGCTGACGGGGGACCAGAGAAGAGGAGGTTCATGTCTGCTCTGTGCAATTCACTCATCCATTTATCAGAGCAGGTAAGTATAGATATGTTTGTTATTATTATTTTTGTTCTAAATATTTACCTTTGCAATCACCTTAGGCTATTATCCAGTTAAGGTTTTCCCACTCTCATTGGGGGGTCCATTTGCCAGCAAACCATCTGAGATGGTAGCACAGTGGCCATGGAACCACAGAAAGCCATAAAGCGTGTACTGTATGTGTTTAACTATTGTTTCGTTTTTTTCAAAAAAGTTACAATTATCTGTAGTTCAGCAAGATACAATATTTTGTAAAATAAAATTCTGTAAACATTCAGAGAGATCATACATTTTGTAATAACAGTATCACATACAACATAAACAAGGTTAATAATCAACTTATGGCACTTTTCCACTGCAAGTACCGGCTAGTACCGGCTCGGCTCTACTCGGCCCTGCTTGGCCCGGTTTGCTTTTCCACTGCGGTACCGCATGGTATAGTATCGGAACGGTTCGGTACGGTACGGTATAGGTTTGCTTTTCCACTAAAGTAGTACTAAAGTTAAGTGGGTGGGATAACAACGGGGTGGGTGTGATTCTCTGACCAATCAGTGGCTAGTAGTGACTGCATGCAAAGGATTGTGGGATATGGTACCAGTTTGGTACCTGTTGGAACCACAATCGAGTAGGTACTGTTTTTTCAAAGCCGTACCGTACCGTACCGTTCGGTTCCATGCAGTGGAAAAGCAAACCTATACCGTACCGTACCGTACCGTTCCGACCCTATACCATGCGGTACCGCAGTGGAAAAGCACAAAAGCGTGCCGAGCCGGTACGGTTCCATGCAGTGGAAAAGCGCCATTAGTGAAAACGACACTGAAGGAGGGAAGGGATTGGAGGGGACCAGGGTGGGAAGATAAGAGATTGCCACTCTCGCATGGGACGGGAGGAGAACGTTAACTAGTTAAGGGAAGGATGACCCTGTACTGGCTAAACAAAGTTGCTAAGTCGCTCGTTATAAAAGGTATTGAAAGTAGGGGTAGGGGAAAGAGGGAGAGTGGTGTCTATGAGATCCACCATGAGGTAACGGAGAAACGATGGTCAAATGTGTCCTTAAGAAGGAACTTGGAAGGGGTTGCCTTATACTTTTAACCACTTAAGCCCCGGAAGATTTTACCCCCTTCCTGACCAGGGTTTTTTTTGCGATTTTTTACCGCGTGACTTTAACGGACAATTGCGGATGTGCGACGCTGTACCTTTTTTTCCCACAAACAGAGCTTTCTTTTGGTGGCATTTGATCACCTGTGCGATTTTTTGATCATGCGCTATAAACGAAAAAAGAGCGTCAATTTTGCAAAAATAACAATATTTTTCACATTTTTTTATATGAAATTCCCCCCAAAAAATGTAAAAATCAAAATTTTTTAACATTTTCAGCCAATTTGTTTTATGCTACATATGTTTGGTAAAAAAAAAAATCGCAAAAAGCGTATTTTGATTGGTTTGCGCAAAAGTTATCGCGTTTACTAACAAAGGGAAAGATTTTTGTCATTTTTGGTGTTTTTTTTTTTAACGAGTAATGGCGGCGATCTGCGATTTTTTTTTGCAGGACTTCGACATTGCGGCGGACAGATCGGACCCCTGACTGACATTTTTGACACTTTTGGGGTTACCAGTGACATTACTACAGTAATCAGTGCTATACATATGCACTGTTACTGTAAAAATGACACTGGCAGGGAAGGGGTTAACTGTATTGGAGAGGGAGGGGTTAAGTGTGTCCTAGGGGCGTGTTTCTAACTGTGATGGGACATGGCTACTAGTGTAAAAACAGAGATCAACGGTCCTACATAGTAGAACCGTCTGATCTCCATTCTTACACAGGGGAGAATGACAGGCGGCTTGTTTACATCAGCCGCCTGCCTTTCTCCCTTCCCGGCGAACGATCACGAGTGACCGGCGGACATCGGGTCCGCCGGTCACACGCACTGACTTGTTAGGGAACGAGCCGGGGCGGGCGCGCGCTCGCCCGCTATTGGCTCACAAGCCAGTGACAGGCTAGTGACGTACCGGTACGTTACTTTGCCTGGCCGGGGCTGACCGCCGCAGTATATGTACTTGCGGCAGTCGGCAAGTGGTTAACCTTCCTAATGTGTTGGATATTGAGGCCGTTAAATACCATTCAGTTTAACTATTGTTTTGTTTTTGTTGCTTTTTCTGGACTCACCAAACTATTCCACTGGTATAAAGGATGTGCTTTATTTTAACTTCCAATGATGTCTTCTGAACTAATTATGTTAAATCCATTTTTGAGTCACAGTCAATATGGTTGTACTTTAAAGCCCTGACAACAGCAAAAAACATTCTATCTAAATTTGGATAGAGCAGATAAGGGATTTTTTTTGCTGCCTGTGCACCTATTGCATTACAGAACAATTTACAGCAAAGAAAAAAAGCAGGAGAAGGGTCTTACGGGAGGGCAAAGCTGGAATGCAGTAGTCAGTGGTACAACACGATGTTCCTATCTTCATCTTCTTTCCAAAGGGGAGGCTGACACTTCCACTCTTGTCACACTGGCTTACATTTGTACATAACATGGTGTAAACTGTCCAGCTCATACTACCTATTGGAAAACAAAGTGAATTATTTTTTGCAAATAAAATCAAAGAGCTCAACACATTTTTTGAGATTCTATAGGCTGCATTTCATTTTATAAAAAAAAAAAAAAGAAAAAAAAATGTTTGCCCATTAACCACTTTACCACCGGAGGATTTTCCTGCTAAAAGACCAGGGTTTTTTTTGCGAATTTTTACTGCGTGACTTTAACGGACAATTGCGCGGTCGTGCGACGCTATACCTAAACGAATTTCACGTCTTTTTTTTCCCACAAACAGAGCTTTCTTTTGGTGGTATTTGATCACCTGTGCGATTTTTTGATCACGCGCTATAAACAAAAAAAGAGCGTAATTTTTGCAAAAACAACAATATTTTTCACTTTTTTTTATATGAAATTCCCCCCAAAAAAATGTAAAAATCAAAATTTTTTAACATTTTCGGCCAATTTGTTTTACGCTACCTATGTTTGGTAAAAAAAATCGCAAAAAGCGTATTTTGATTGGTTTGCGCAAAAGTTATCGTGTTTACTAACAAAGGGAAAGATTTTTGTCATTTTTGGTGTTTTTTTTTTTAATGAGTAATGGCGGCGATCTGCGATTTTTTTGCGGTACTGCGACATTGCGGCGGACAGATCAGGCCCTTGACTGACATTTTTGACACTTTTGGGGGTACCAGTGACATTACTGCAGTAATCAGTGCTATATATATGCACTGTTACTGCAAAAATGACACTGGCAGGGAAGGGGTTAACAGTATTGGACAGGGAGGGGTTAAGTGTGTCCTAGGGGCGTGATTCTAACTGTGCAGGGACAGGTCTACTAGTGTAAAAACAAAGATCAACAGTTCTACATAGTAGAACTGTCTGATCTTCACTTTTACACAGGGGAGAATGACAGGTGGCTTGTTTACATAAGCCGCTCTGTCTTTCTCCCGCTGTACCGGCGATCGTAGTGTGACCGGCGGACATCGGGTCCGCCAGTCACACTCCCGCACTCCTCCGTGAACGAGCCGAGGCGGGCGCGCGCCTCAGCGGGTGCGCGCCCGCCCGCTATTGGCTCTAGAAGGAGTGACAGGCGAGCGACGTAGACCTACGTCACTCTGCCTGGCGGGGGCCGACTGCCGCAGTAAATATACTGTGCGCAGTCGGCAACCGGTTAAGGGCAATGAGTAAGGTTCTCTCTCTAAAGTTAATCTCCCTCTGTAAGGTCCATCTACCTCCCCACCAACTGGTACTCAACTTCTATTCTCCCATGTGATAGTTCTGGGACCTAGCAGCCAATCACTATAACAAAGCACTGTCACATGTTGGAGGGGGTAAATGCATTTTATCCTCTTCATTCCAACAACAGGTATTTTGGATTGAAGGAAGAGCAGAAATGAATTGGGAAAGTATCAGTGGCTGCTTGATTTTTCAGTGCTTTTGTGTACATTCTCTTTGTGATGCAATTTAATATCTGTTTTTATTATATATCATTATAATATTTTTATATATAATATAATTATTATATTTATCATTCGTATGCCAATTGTTGACCTGACAAACATTATATATATATATACATATATATATATATATATATATATATACACATATACATACACACACACATATATATATATATATATATATATATATATATATATATATATATATATTTATTTAAATATATATGTGTATATATATATATATTTATTTATTTTTTAGTACAGGCCCTAGAAAATAAAATGGGGGTCATTGCAATTTTTTATGTCACACAGTCTTTGTGCAGCAGTTCAATTTTTTGGGAAAAATACATTTTAATTAAAAAATAAATATATATATATATATATATATATATATATATATATATATATACCCTAATTTTGGGGAAAGTATAAAAGAAGATGTTACACCAAATAGATACCTAGCATGACATACTTTAAAATTGTACACGCTCGTGGAATGGTGACAAATTACGATACTTAAAAATCTCCATGGGCGACGCTCTAAAAATTTCTACAGATTACCAGTTTAAAGTTACAGAGGAGTCCTAGCGCTAGAACCATTTACATATACGGGCTTGATATACGTATGTGTTTACCACTGCGTGCGAGCACGGGGAGAAAAAGGGTGCTTTAAAAAAATGTTTTTTATTTATTTTATAACTTTTATTTTATTTTTACACTGTCCCTTTAAAAAAAAATCATTTTTAGTGCAATCACAAGGATGTAAACATCCCTTGCTATAACAATAAAGCATGACAGGTCTTTATAGAGAGATCTGGGGTCTAAAAGACCCTATATCTCTCCTCTACCCTTAAAAGCAAAAGATCAAACAAAATTGATCTTTTGCTTTAAAAAAATGGCTTTATTAACATAGGGTTGAGACCGGAAGTGACGTCATGACTTCTGTCCAGTCCAGGGATGAGCAGAGACAATCTTTCCTTTGCTCATCTCTGTGCCCAGACGCCGCCAGCGTTGGATCGATTCTTGGGCTTCATGATCAGCCTGAAAACCACTGGAAAGCTGCTTCTTAAAGCCATCCGAAAGTAGTGAATGAGCCACTCGGACCACTTTTATCAGAAAGACTGGTGCCTGAGGGAAAAAAAAAATACCCGGGCTATGGCATCTAGCTGCAGACATAACCCTGGTACTAAACATCAGACATGGGAGTAAGTCACACATGTGCAAGTCACAAGCAAGTCTCAAGTCTTAACCTTCAAGTCTCAAGCAAGTCCCAGGTTACTGTGGCGAAAAGCAAGCAAGTCAAGTCGAGTCCCTGCTAGAAGTCAAGCAAGTCAAGTCAAGTCATTTATTTTGGTCAAGTCACAAATCAAGTCAAAATACTGATCTACCCCAATTTTCACCTTTAAATCAGTTAAAAGTCAGTGGTCAGGAAAGGTTTTGTTTTATTTTCAACATTAACAAAACCGCTTAGTGCTTTTTTCTTGGCATATTAAAGAAACACTTTGAATGCCCAAACAGCTCAAAATCCTTCATCCAGTCATGTTTCAACACCACAGTCACTAAAAACATGTTAAAGTGGGGTACACACTAGTAGAAAATCTGCCGAATATTCCCGTCCGAGGTAAAATCGTCCGATTTTCGGCTAGTGTGTACACAACTTTCAGCAGCCGATCCCGACATTTTCAACAAAAAACAAAAAAACAAAAAGGGACAAACACCAAAATTTTCATCGCCCATCCTCAGCATGACCAATTTTCGTTTAATGTGTACACAGTACGTCCGTGAAAAATTGGCTAAGAAAGACAGCGCATGATCAGAAGTGATAAATCTCAAAATTTCAGAATAATCCGAAGCGCAGTTCCACGAATGATCCGAGATCAAAAGCCACGCCACATCCGCAAGAAGGAACTCAAAGACATGGCCTCGGGGGTCACACGTATACATACTTACATCACACTCTACAAACAAACGTCAACAACAAAAAAAAAAATCGGACGAGAAATTTAGTGAACATTTATGTACGGTCAACTAAAGATGGTTGTGAACGCTGAGCATGAGAGAGAAAAATAGGAGGATATTTCATCCGATTTCCATCAGTTGTGTAAGTATTTCCATTGTTAAACAGCCAGTGTCCTAAAAATCAGAACACACTGAGGTGTTTTAAGTGACTGTGGTGTCAGAAACAGAACAGGCACATTAATTTAGCTTTAACACATCTTGAGAAAATGCAAATATTTAATAACTTAAAAAAGTAAAGTAATTTTCGAGTCATATGTCTCAAGTCAAAGTCAAGTCTCGAAGCCATGAATACCAAGTCAAAGTCAAGTCGAGTCTTTTATTAATTTTAGTCAAGCAAGTCTCAAGTCCTCAAACTGGTGACTTAAGTCTGACTTAAGTCAAGTCATGTGACTCAAGTCCCCCACCTCTGCTAAACATCAAAGTAACGATGGATTTTCCCAGTTAGGATTTCGGCAAGTGATTACCATTCTCTAATTTGAACAAACAACTGAAGTTTATAGGACCAGTTTATTGTTATTATGTAATGTTCTAGAATTTATAGTAAATGCTAATATGCATATTTACACATCATTTTTCATCATTATGACTATGTTTCATGTTTATTCTTGTAGCCATGATGAGGGGGGGAGTGGTGTTGTCCCCTAAACGCACTGGCTTCTAACTTTTTTCACCAGCAATTTCAATTATCTTGGACTCTTTCATCTTGTTTTGGTCCAATTTTACTTTGTATTTCTTTGGTACTTGTACACCTCCATCCAATCCCTGTTTTAACATTTTTGAGTGGTGTTGATAGGTGGTATAAAATGCAGCTCAACTGCCTAAATTTAACACCTTTGTGAACGAGGCCCAAAATCTCTATGTATTTCTGACCCATGCCGCAATTTGACTTGTGATTGTTTTTGCTAGAAAATGCATCTTTTTCATATTGTAATTGTCAGATACAATGACAGCATAAAAAAAAAAGAGTAGTAATAATAATAACTCCTGAAAGACTTTTTTTTTTTTTTAATGTTTGCACATTTGTCATGAAATTAAAGTCTTATATGTAAGTAAATTAGTCATAATTATATCAAGTTAACTGACACTTTGGGGTTTATTTACTAAAGCTAGAGATTTCTTTGGTACTTGTACACCTCCATCCAATCCCTGCTTTAACAATTTTGAGTGGTGTTGATAGGCTGTCAGGTAGTGGTATAAAATGCAGCTCAACTGCCTAAATTTAACACCTTTTTGAACGAGGCCCAAAATCTATTTGTATTTCTGACCCATGCCTTGCTTTGACTTGTGACTTGTGTGTTTTTGCTAGGAAATGCATCTTTTTCATATTGTAATTGTCAGACACAATGACAGCATAAAAAAAAATAGTAGTAATAATAATAACTCCTGAAATACTTTTTTTTTTTTTAATGTTTGCACATTTGTCATGAAATTAAAGTCTTATATGCAAATTAGTCATAATTATATCAAGTTAATTGACACATTTGGGTTTATTTACTACAGCTAGAGAGGGCAAAAATAGTCACAGTTATGCAAAGAAACCAATCAGCTTTCAACCTCAGCTTGTTTAGCTAAGCTTTTGCAATACAACCTGGAAGCTGCTTGGTTTTTCTGCATAACTGTGACTACTTTTGCCCTCTCTAGCTTTAATAAATAAACCCCATCTTGACACTGCTAAATTTGCCCTGAGCATCTAGGCACCAAGGTATTTTGGTGCAATAAGGGTTTTTCTAATTTAGCGTGGTTTATCTTATTGCCCCAATATGCAATTCAGAAAAAAAATGGGATTACTAAACGTTAAACTACTGAGATTTTTTAAATGCTTACATCATACAAAGTTGTGTTTTGTGATTAATATTCTAGGTGGAATCATTTTATTTAACAATTGCATTTATTTATTTATTGCAGGCATTTATATGGCATTGTACTTTCAAATCCATCCCTGCCCTCAAGGAGCTTACAGTCTAAGGCAGTGATGTTGAACCTTGGCACCCCAGATGTTTTGGAACTACATTTCCCCATGATGCTCTTGCACACTGCAGTGTAGTTGAGCATCATGGGAAATATAGTTCCAAAACATCTGGGGTGCCAAGGTTCACCATCACTGATCTAAGGTCTCTATTTCATGTTCATACATGCATACTAGGGTCAATTAAGACAGGAGACAATTACCCTACCAGAATGTCTGTGGAATGTGTGTGTGTGTGTGGGGGGGGGGGGGCAGAGTACCTGAAGGAAACCAACTCAAACATAGGAAGATCATGAAAATTGTATGCAGATATTGTCATGACTGGTACAGTTATTTAAACAGGCATTTTTTTGTGGCCATTCAACTAACCAATAGATATGTGCCGAACTATTCGCCGGCGAACATCGCTTGTTCGCGTTCGCCTTGCAAATAAAAAATTCATTTAATTTTACTTCTGTAATATAATTGCAGTTGCCTGCCAGTGAGTGTCAGGTCCACAGACTGTACTGTGCCCACTGCCCACCACTCATATAGGGTGGCACAGCACCTTGCAGATAAAAAAGTCATTTAATTTTTTCTCTGTAATATAATTGCAGTTGCTTGCCAGTAAGTGTCAGGCCCACAGACTGGACTGTTTGCGGTTGTTTGCGGTGCGTTAAACGGGGAGTTTGATCTGTCAGAGTTTGGTCTGTCACAGTGAAGCGGGCGTAACCCTTACACTACCTGATTGATACAACATCATACCTGATCGTATACACACACTGGATGTTTTAAAGCACGTTATTCCATACAATTTAGGAATGTTAGGTGATTTATGCCCTTTATGGATTAAAACCCGACTCTGCGTCAACTACGTAATTTTCCTTGGGAGTTTTGCCATGGATCCCCCTCCGGCATGCCACAGTCCAGGTGTTAGTCACCTTGAAACAACTTTTCCATCACTATTGTGGCCAGAAAGAGTCCCTGTGGGTTTTAAAATTCGCCTGCCTATTGAAGTCTATGGCGGTTCGCCCGGTTCGCCCGTTCACGAACATTTGCGGAAGTTTGCGTTCGCCGTTTTTCGAACGAAACATTTTATGTTCGCGACATCTCTACTAACCAAATAGTTTTGATTTAACTTTTTTCGAACATTGATCTTACCATCACTGGTATATATATATGCAGCTCCACACACAGACCTGTGGTGGCAAATCCTAGTGTAACCACTACATGAGGTTGTTAATGTAGAGGTGCACTCCATACAGGAAAGTGAGTAACCTACAGAGAAAGAAATTATGAGCACGGATTAAACTATGCACATTGTATGTGTTCATTCACATTTTAGCATAAGTATCACAGATATCCAACATTGCAATTACCCCCTCTCCTGGATTAGCTCTACTAAACCCAACAATAGAATCCTTCCCGCAACGTGTGAGACACGTAATAACACACATCCTCCTAGCAGCTAGACTTACTATTACCAGACACTGGAAACAACAACTTCCACCCTCAACAGTAGAAAACCCTGGACCTAATCAACAAACACTGCTCGAAACAATGTTTGCATCCAGTAAAGGTTCCTATGGAAAATCACTCTCCATATGGCAACCTTGGTTGCAATGGTACAACCCAACTCTTCAACTATACCCACCATGACCATACTAAAAACAAAAGGTACACACAATGATACTCTACCAGTCCAGTGAGACAACCCTGGTTATGAACTTGCCGACGGTATACACCTTATAATTAATAGGGATACTAGACTGTCTGTTACCAGATAGTGACTTGAATTCCGATTTTTTTATTGGAACATTACTACACCTCACCGGCGAAAGGTCGACGGGTATTGTTTTTTCACTGTTTTTCACAGTTTTTCCTTATTTATTTTGTATCCTTTTATTATTCTCTTCACAAATGTAATTCACTCAGCAATTGGTTTTCTGTATTGTATTAAAACATATTCTTTTCTTAACCCTCCTCTTGTGTTAGGGTCAAAACTGACCCGTTTTCAGGTTTTGAATGTCTATAAGTATCACATAAATTTGTTTATTGCAT
>NC_138779.1:208618869-208673869 GCF_965119305.1 Pelophylax lessonae | reverse complement strand
AAAATATTGTTATTTTTGCAAAATTGACGCTCTTTTTTTGTTTATAGCGCATGATCAAAAAATCGCACAGGTGACCAAATACCACCAAAAGAAAGCTCTATTTGTGGGGAAAAAAGGACGTCAATTTCATTTGGGTACAGCGTTGCACGACCACGCAATTGTCCGTTAAATTCACGCAGTGCTGAATCGCAAAATAGGCCCTGGTCAGGAAGGGGGTAAAATCTTCCGGGGCTTAAGTGGTTAACCACTTACCGCATACTAACGTAGATCTATGTCAGTAAACTTTGCGGTAGTATACCGGGATGATGCCTCTAGCTAGAGGCATCATCCCGATACCGTGGTTTGAAACCGACGGTCGGCTTTCCGTCGGTACCGACCGATGCAGCTCGGGAGCCGCTCGATCGGTACCCGGGGGGCGGGAGGGGACACCCCCCCCTCCCGCCGCCTTCCGTGGCTTTGCTCGGGGCTCCCGTCCCACCGGGAGCCCCGAGCACCCAGCCGGCACATCCACCGCCTGGATGGAGTCCCGATGAATGCCGGAAATGGCATAGATCGGGTCTCCGATGACATAACCCGGAGGCGGCGTCCATGACCTCACGTCCGGGTTACTGTGCTGCAAAAGGCGGCAAATTTGCAAAACGGCTGTATGCAAAAATGCCGTTTTCAGCGTTTTGCATACAGGGAAGTGTAGTGGAGGGGTCTAGGGTCTTTTAGACCCTCGATCCCTCCATAAAGTGTACCTGTCACTACATATTGGTGTCACAAGGGATGTTTACATTGCTTGTGACAGCAATAAAAGTGATCAGATTTTTTTTTAAAAAAAACTTTAATAAAGTTAAAAAAATAAATGGGGAAAAAAAAAATATTGCAATGACCGACATTTTATTCTCCAGAGTCTTTGCTAAAAAAATATATATAATGTTTGGGGGTTCTAAGTAGTTTTCTAGGAAAAAATACTGGTTTTAACGCGTGAACAAAAAGTGTCCGAAATAGGGCTGGGGCTTAAGTGGTTAAACAGTCCATTCCACTTAAAGTGATAGCACGGGAGTACTCATAAATGAATTAAATTTATACTTATATTTCTATTTTTCTATTGGATTATGTTTTTTCCTTCTGGACAATGTTCTCTCTGAGATAACATGTTATTGATAAGTAAGGGAAGGGTTGAGCCCACATCCATTGATTGCTGGGTTTTGTAGTTTTCTGTTTTGTGGACTGGTTTAGTGTGCAAAAAAAACAAACAAACCTTGTGGGATTCTGTGTGGTTTTCCTATGTACTTGTGGATTGTATGTCCTGTATGTATTGCTTTGTGATGCAACACCTTCCTGATTAAACAAGACAAAAAGTATTACCACAGCTAAAGGAATAGGCGTACGATGCCACATTCCAAATAGTACCGGCACAACGAGGAAGAAATTACTTTACAAAAATAGGAGACTTAAAAGGCATCGTACTCAAACTAACAACACAATTTAATAAAACAATATTTATTAAAACCCATTAGAGGAAATAATGGTATAATGCATAACCACTACACATTTGTTACAAGCTCTATAATACATAATATTAAAAATAATACAAATGCGTAGGTAGAATTGATTCTGACATAACCAGCTAGTCTGAGCTGACAAGTTTCGCAGTACACAACTGCATCATCAGGGACGCTGAATCATCTGAAAAGTTGGAAAACATTTTAACCACTTGCCGACCACTCACAGTAATCCTACTGCGGCATGTGGGCTCCCCTGGGTCCAGCGACGTAGAAATACTTTGCTGGACACCTAGTGGTCTCGGCGGCGCATGCGCGCCGCCGGAGGCTCACTACTGTTGTGTTTAGAAACAGCCAGAGTCGGGCCAGAGGAGGAGAGGTGGCGATTGCCGCCCTCCCTTCCCCGATCGTCGGGACAAGTGTGAGAAGACCCGCCTGCTTATGTGAACAAAGCAGGCGGATCTTCTCTGTGACAGACAGGGAGAGATCACAGGATTCAACATAGCTGAACCTGCGATCTCTGTCTGTGTCACACAACCCCCTCCCCCCACACGTCAGTAAGCATGAGGCATACATTTAACCCTTTAATATTTAGAAATAAATAAACGTATGTGTAGCTGCTGACTTTTAGTTTTTGGAGGGGTTGGAGGGGGAGGCAGAAGTCTGCTTTAAGTAAAGCAAAAGAATATGGGGGAATACTGCGTGGTATTTCTTACTCCACCCATAAGGAGTGATTCCCGTCATAATGCCATTTCCTTTGTTCAAAACGATCTTAGCTCTTAACCCTATCATACACTTATTAGAACATTGACTTATTAGTAACTAAGATGTAAACTATGCTGTGGTATACATATTTATAATATTTAGAAATATTGCCTCTTTTTCTGCTGAATGTTCTGGGCATAGTTCCAGGTGATTTCTAAGCATTGTTTGTGATTATATTAAACAGCTAGTTTCTTCAAATTAATCCTTCAGTAATTACCTGCGGTTGTGATTAGAAGTCCACCCCTTAACACAATCTGTTGCCTGTTCCGAACCCCAGTTAACTGCTTGATGTGCTGATACCTGCAGATACAGGCTTACAGCCAAGGACAGACCTGCACATGCTTAGTGGCCGCCAATGATCGGAACACCTAGGGTAACGGTCACAGGTTCTTTTTTTTCCAGTATACATACTGCAGAAATCCAACAGGATGGCTCTTTTTGCCTTGGTGAATGAGGTTTTAAACTGAAAGTTCAGTTGTGTTTGAGCAAAATTTTTATAAAGAAGGGTTTTCAGGGGGTATTTTACAGTGTTGCTCTTAGTGGTATTAACCACTTAAGCCCCGGAAGATTTTACCCCCTTCCTGACCAGGGCCTATTTTGCGATTCGGCACTGCGTGACTTTAACAGACAATTGCGCGGTCGAGCGACGCTGTACCCAAATGAAATTGACGTCCTTTTTTTCCCACAAACAGAGCTTTCTTTTGGTGGTATTTGATCACCTGTGCGATTTTTTGATCATGCGCTATAAACAAAAAAAGAGCGCCAATTTTGCAAAAATAACAATATTTTTCACATTTTTTTATATCTCCCCAAAAAAATGTAAAAATCAAAATTTTTTAACATTTTAGGCCAATTTGTTTTCTGCTACATATGTTTGGTAAAAAAAAATCGCAATAAGCGTATTTTGATTGGTTTGCGCAAAAGTTATTGCGTTTACTAACTAAGGGAAAGATTTTTGTAATTTTTTTTTTTAACAAGTAATGGCGGCGATCTGCAATTTTGTTTGCGGGACTGCGACATTGCAGCGGACAGATCGGACCCTTGACTGACATTTTTGACACTTTTGGGAGTACCAGTGACATTACTACAGTAATCAGTGCTATAAATATGCACTGTTACTGTAAAAATTACACTGGCAGGGAAGGGGTTAACTTTATTGGAGAGGGAGGGGTTAAGTGTGTCCCTAGGGGTGTGATTCTAACTGTGAAGTGACGTGGCTGTTTGTGTAACAACAGAGAAATACTATCCTGCATAGCAGGACCGTATGATCTCTGTTCTTACACAGGGAGAATGACAGGTGGCTTTGTTTACATTAGCCGCCTGCCTTTCTCCCTTCACAGCGGACGATCCCGAGTGGCCGGCCGACATCGGGTCCGCCGGTCACACACGCGGGGGGTCCGTGAATGAGCTGGGGCGGGAGCACGCCTCCGGCGGCGCGCGCTCGCTCCCTCGAGCCTCATAGGCTAGTGACGTACCCCTACATCACTTTGCATGGGAGGGGCTGACTGCCGCCGTAAATAGTCATGCGGCAGTTGGAAAGTGGTTAAGCCAAAAAATACTCAATATCTTTTTTTTACTTTATTTTCATTTGTTGACCCTGCCAGTAAGTATGTTATTTTTCAACTTCCTTTAACAGGTGAAGCTATCCAGCAAAAGTGTCAGTTTGTAGGCAGATGCAAGTTGACCTCCTTATTCAGCTGTCGGTGGCAGATCCGAATAGCAACATTTACTCACTGAAGAAGGGGGAGCCTCTGTTCCTCTGAAACGCGTTGGCTTTAAAATGTTCTGCTACCAATAAAAATGATGATCTTTTGATCTAAGTGGGATTCTTATTGCTGATTTTTGGGTGCTCCTTTAACCGACTACTAGATCCTTATTCAGGTGGCACTGTTGCCCCACCCTGCAGGGAGAGTGAAGGTCAAGAGGAATACCCATTACTCTTGGGCCTCCGTATGTGTCACCGGGTGGACTGGCTTCTCTCAGGGGTGCCTACCAACAGGGCCCCTACAGCCTACAAGTTAGAAGGTTGACTTAAACCATTGACAACCAGGGTGCTGACAGCAATCAGCTTGTATACATTTATTGCAAAA
This sequence comes from Pelophylax lessonae, assembly GCF_965119305.1. NCBI lineage: Eukaryota > Metazoa > Chordata > Amphibia > Anura > Ranidae > Pelophylax > Pelophylax lessonae. The sequence continues at coordinate 208,669,524 of NC_138779.1, read as the reverse complement.
CCTTTCTCCCAAAAGAAAAACTGTAACTGCTTAAAAAAGTGTTAGCTGAAGTTCAGATTTAGTTTATTAGTCAAGTCTGTCCAAATCTTCTAACCCGTCTAACACTCCCCTCCTCCCAGATTTACAATGCTGCTGTCCAAAGATGGCTCTATTGCTCTTCCATCTGGAGTGGAGACACCTAGGAACAGCAAGTGCGCTACTAGCTGGATCACCAGGTGAAAATAAAGGGGGGAAATAAAAAACAGAAACTATTTTAGTCACCACATTTAAGGATTGGTACAACATATTACATTTTTTGTTTATGGGTTTAATACCATCTACCATCCTGTTTTATTGAATGAATATGATATTTTAATTACCCCTGAGAACTTGGTTGGAGTACTACATTTGTTTATTTTATTTTATAGAACATGAGCGGATTACTGTGATATGGCTTATTTTCCCTATGTCTTTTTATTTTTTCAAAGTTCAAGATAAAGATTTTACACAAATAGTAAAAAAAAAAAAAAGAAAAGAAATGAAACTGCAATTTATAAATGCGAACCTTAATATAATAAATGAAACCACCCAAAAACTTTTATGGATTACATGTACATTGTGTCCAACTAATTATGCATTGTGACTTTGTAAAATTAATATATTTATATATAGTGAAGGGGGGTTCTTCACTGTAAGAGCAGTAAGGATGTGGAATTCTCTTCCACAAGCCGGGGTATCAGCAGGGAGCATTGATAGTTTCAAAAAAACTATTAGATGGGCACCTTAAAGACCACAACATACAGGGGTATACAATGTACAACATACAGGGATATACAATGTACAGCAAACACACACACACATCATAGGTTGAACTGGATGGATGGATGTCTGTTTTCGACCTCAATAACTATGTAACTATATATATATATATATATATATATATATATATATATATATGTGTGTGTGTGTGTGTGTGTGTGTTCAGTGGGTATAGGAAAGAATCACCCCCCCCCCCCCTTTAAAATAATCACCCCCCTTTAAAATAATCTCGTTCTGTTGCTTTGCAGTGTGAAATGAAGACAGACACAGTCTTTGTTTTATCCAGCTGTATTTACAATGCAACTTGTGACATCCAAATGAAAGATATAACACCAGCATGTTAGAAAAAAAAAGAAAAAATCAAAAAGAGTAATTGAGTTGGAAAAAGGATCACCCCCCCTCCTAAAAATGACTTGTAAACTCAATCAGGTGAAGCTAATAAACTTTTCAATGGCACACAAAACCATTTGACTTTAAGCTGTGGCCAGGAGCGGTCATTTTGATTAGCTCAGCATTAAAAAAGCTTTCCTGGAGCATTTCAGTCCCTGGTAGTGCAACTGAAGCCAACAATCGACTATGGGTGGCAAGGCACTGTCAAAAGATCCCTGGAATTAAGTTGTGGACAGAAACAAGTCAGGAGTTTCGAAGGCTTTATCAATGCCTAGAAGCACAGTGAAGTATTTTATAAAGAAGTGGAAGGTATTTGGTACAACACAGACCCTACCTGGATCAGGACATCACTCCAAACTGAATGAAACAGCGAGGAGGAAACTATTTAGAGAGGCTACCAAGAGGCTTACAGCAACTCTGAAGCAGTTGGAGAAATTTATGACAAAGAGTGGTCACTGTGTGCATGTGACAACAATATCACAAACTGTCCAAAAATGTGGCTTGCAAGAAAAAAGCCACTCTTCAAGAAAAGCCACACGCTGTCACCACTGAGCGTTGCCAAAATGCACTTTGAAAATTCTGAGGAAACAGGGAAAAAGGTGTTGTGGACAGATGAGACTTAAATAAATAAAATTTAATTATTTGGCCTCAACACCAAACAATGTGTCTGATGTCTGGCAGAAATCCAATACACCCCACCATCCAAATAACACCATTCCTTCAGTAAAGCATGGAGGTGGTAATATCCTGGTAATGGGGTGTTTCTCTACAGCAGTGACTGGAGCACTTGTCAGGATAGAAGGAAAAATGGATGAGGCAAAATGTCGTCAAAGTATTAAAGAAAATATGCTGCCCTCTGCTAGAAAGTTGACAATGGGAAGAAGGTTTACCTTCCAACATGACCATGACCCAAAGCAAATGGGCACCATCAAGTTTAACTGAACTTGAGCAGTTCTTTAACCACTTAAGCCCCGGAGGATTTTCCTGCTAAAAGACCAGGGGGTATTTTGCAATTCGGCACTGCGTGACTTTAGCGGACAATTGCGCGGTCGTGCGACGCTGTACCTAAACGAATTTGACGTCCTTTTTTTCCCATAAACAGAGCTTTCTTTTGGTGGTATTTAATCACCTGTGCGATTTTTTGATCACGCGCTATAAACAAAAAAAGAGCGACAATTTTGCAAAAATAGCAATATTTTTCACATTTTTTTATAAGAAATTCCCCCCCAAAAAAATGTAAAAATCAAAATTTTTTAACATTTTTGGCCAATTTGTTTTATCCTACCTATGTTTGGTAAAAAAAATCGCAAAAAGCGTATTTTGATTGGTTTGCGCAAAAGTTATCGCGTTTACTAACAAAGGGAAAGATTTTTGTCATTTTTGTTGTTTTTTTTTTTAACGCATAATGGCGGCGATCTGTGATTTTTTTTGCGGTACTGCGAAATTGCGGCGGACAGATCGGACCCTTGACTGACATTTTTGACACTTTTGGGGTTACCAGTGACATTTCTACAGTAATCAGTGCTATACATATGCACTGTTACTGTAAAAATACACTGGCAGTGAAGGGGTTAACTTTATTTGGGAGGGAGGGGCTGTGTGTGTCCCTAGGGGCGTGATTCTTACTGTGATTGGCTGTGGCTCTAGCTGTAAGGACACTGATCAACGGATCTACCTACTAGATCCGTGTGATCAGTGTCTTTACAGCGAGGAGAATGACAGGCAGCTTGTTTACACAAGCTGCCTGACATTCTCCCTCTCCCCCGACGATCGCCGAGTGGCCGGCGGACATCGGGTCCGCTGGTCACACGCGCGGGGGGTCCGTGACCGCGCGGGAGCGGGAGCGCGCCTCCGCGGGCGCACGCTCGCTCCCCAGACCCTCCCAGGCTAGTGACGTTAATTAACGTCACTCTGCCTGGCAGGGGCTGACCACCGCAGTAAATCTACTTGCGGCGGTCGGCAAGCGGTTAAAGAAGAGTGGGCAAATATTGCAAAGTCTAGATGTGCAAAGCTAGTAGAGACAAATCCCAACAGACTAAAGGCTGTAAGTAAAGCAAAAGGTGTTTCAACAAAACACTGAATCAAGGGGGTGATCCTTTTTCCAACTAAGTGATTCTGTTTTTGAATTTTTTTTTTTTTTATGTTGGTGTTATATCTTTCACTTGGATGTTATAAGTTGCACTAGTAAATAACGCTGGATAAAACAAAAACTGGGTCTGTCTTAATTTCAGGCTGCAAAGCAACAAAATGTGATTATTTTAAATGGGAGGGGTTGATTATTTTCTATACTCACTGTATATATTGTATATGCTCCTCAATGAATATACATATTATAAACATTTCAGATCAATAACTTGAACAAACAAAGACAGATCAAAGCTGGGAGGTAGAAGCCTTTTGGGAGACCCGTACTTCCATTAGTGCAGGTAAACTTAATGTCAGTCGATAATCCTTGAATTTTGTAAGATTGACTGCCGAGATCGCAAATGCTTTTTGTGGCACAACCACGAGCTGATGCTGATAATGACTTGGGTCCTGCAAAAAACAAATAAATCAAGAGTTTGGAAAATTTACATTTTATACAAAAAATATGTGTAAAATAAAAATTCAGTTCTGGCTATCTTAAAAATTGACCTCGGGCCAGGGGTGTACCAACAGGGGTGTCAGGGGTCATGATTGCGACCCGGTCCCATGCTCTTTGATAGGAGGAGGCTGCATATAAGGTAACTGATCTCACCATTTTCATCATGTAGCCGGTGAAAGCCACTTCTCCTGCTCTCTCTCGCAGGCATTCAGCGGCTACAGGAGGAAAATGGAGAGTTTGGTTCCTCTATATGCATCACCTATCCAGCTTCTTTCTACTGCCCCCCGGCCCCCTGTGGTTTTTTCCAGCCAACTTGTGCTCCCTTCTGCCCCCCCCCCCCCCGCAGCTCTACCGGCCTCCCCCCTGGCTTCTGCGGGGGATGCTGTCAGGATGGAGAGCAGGGAAGAGGCTAGAAAACATATAATTTACTGGCCCATTCCTTGTCTCAATGAATAGAGTCCGTGATCTGTACCGATCTGTACCTATACACTGTGTTTACTATGCTTCAGTTTGTAAATGAACTGAAGCTCTGTACAGAGCTATTCCTGTAGATGTATTCTGTGCAGCTGAGGCTGCAGAAATGGAGACCAAGGCAGGCCATTCACAGTGCAGTTTTATTTCTTGCAACTAGGAAAAAAATTTGCATGATTCCCCCATCAACATGGAAAATTCCTCCTGCTGAGCAATTGTCTCCTCCCAGAGAAGACAATGATTATCGTAAAACAATCTGGCAGGCTGGTTGTACCCAAGTTGATCGATCGATCAGTTTGGTACATTCAGCCTGCCCATTAACGGTTCAAATCTCAGCTGGTTCCTGCTGAAGCAGCCAAGATTCAAATTGTGTATGGCCGGCCTGAGGGTCGCATCATGAAGCCAACACTAAGGGATCTATTTTTAAACTATAGGTTGCACGAATGTCAGAGGTATTTATGCACGCTAAACGAAACGTCACCATAATTCTGATTTTAAGAGATTAATGGCTGTATCTTCAGCTCCATCTAGTGGCCTAAATATGGTATTGTTTTCTTATTGTTTAAAAAAAATATATATGCTCTATTTTGGCCACTTGATGGCGCTGACGATAGAGGCATTAAAAGCTTCTCTGCTGTTGCAATATTTTTTATTTTTCAAACCCTCACATTAAAATCCACACATGTTACTGGAAACTACTATAAATCCCCCAACAATTATATATTTTATGAAAAGCTTAGACCTTATAAAAATGGCAGTAGCTGAAATTTTTTATGTTGCATGATATTTGTGCAACTGTATATCAAATGCATATTTTTAGCACAAAAAATACACTAAAATAAGTTTTAGCGCAAACAAATACAATACAATACATATTTCTTTAGCAAAATATATAGGGTGTCACGTAAATAGATACCAAAAACGTCAAGCCTTAAAATAGTGTGCGCCCATAAAATTGCAGAAAATGACGGTACCCAAAAATCCCTACTGTGCATACGCGAGTCGCGCTGAGCTTTCTGAATGGTCCCGCCATCTTCTGGGATCTCTGTGTGTCCCAGAAGGCAGCGGGGGGAGGAGGAGGGGCCAGAAATGACGTGGATTTCTGTGCGGTAATCTTACTAGGAAGTAGGAGCGGGTACCTGTCAAAACCAGGTATCCACTCCCCCTCAAAAAGTGCCAAATGTGGCGGCGGAGTGGGGGGGGGGGGGGTGCAAACATGTGGAGCTTCCCATTTTTGGTAGAGCTCTGCTTTAATATTGTTAAATTGTAATAAAAAAATACATACATACATACACAAATAAATAATTTTTAGGGGGGGGGGGGGGATGCTAGCCCTCTCTATATTATTTACCTGTTATTTTTGCTGTCTGGAGAAGACACATGTTCTCATCCCCTGTGCATTGCATGGTATCGGAAGTGTAACACCAAGCTGAGTTTTCAGATTTACAGGATCGGCATGTCAACCCATTGGACACCGAGCTGTCCCTTGGTACTATGGGAAAAAGGGTACAGGTATAAAAGTTAAAAGGCACCTATATTTTACTACTACAAATACCGTCTTTCCACCAATGTAACACATATGTGTAGCAGCACAGTGCGTCCGTGGATGAACAAAGGTTTCTGTGCTGAGAGCACTCCCAGCCCAGTGACCAAGCTGTCGGTCTATACCAGTGGCGCCTGGTGCTCCACGGGCCAGTGGGGGGCGGCATACGGACCACACCATAAAACACCAGCCTGCATACCCTACTCCTTGTGCCATGAAGAGCACTTTTGGCTGCCTTAGGTTCTTGTTATCGCCCAATTTGAAGAAAAGCCCCAATGGGGTGAGAAAAGAGACCTTTAACTCCAGATCTGCTGCTGGAGTTATGAGGCTGGAATTTTCTCAGAACACTGGACAATTTTGAAAATGTGAGAAGATACTGCACAGTGAAATGGGCAGATATGTGAGAAGCAAGGAGATATTTGCCCTCTGTTGGGCAAGTAATCAGAGTGTTTGGGTACCCACCACCACTCCCAGCAAGATTAGGTCACCTTGTGCCATGAGGTGCACATTTGACTGCCTTAGGTTCTTGTTATCGCCAAGTTTCAAGAAAAGTCCCAATAGTCGTCGTCCCCGGTCGCCGGCTCACTCACCTTGGAGGGCAGGCAGGCAGCAGCGGCAGCATCGGCTTCTCTTCAGTCCCCTGCGTCTCCTCGAGTCCTCCCTCCTTCTCCTACTCCTTGGACAATGGCATGGCTTCGCCTTTCGGCCAATCGGGAAACGGGTCTCAGGACCCGCTTCCTGATTGGTCAGGAGGAGGATCCGTGTGACAATAGCGAAGATTAATTCACTATTGTCACACAACTGGGTGGGCTCGGGCGCATTGCTCCAGGGTCCAGGGTCATCATTCCTTTCAGGACTGTGCTCTCTGTTAACACTTCCTACCTGGGTACACCTCTGGGAACCCTCAAGGGAAGCAGCCTCATATAGGGATCTCCAGTCTGGACCAAAAGGTCATTTACCAGCTGCCATAGCCCCACCACTCCCTGCATACAGGTCCACCCCACCCAGCCTCCTGCCCTGTCCAGGGCCCATGTGTGTAGATTACATGCTCACAGGTGTAGGATGTTTGGCTCTCTTTGGCTTCTCTGTGTTCCCTTCCCACCTCGCTTATATGTGGGTGCTGTGATCCCTGACATCACTTGTGTGAGGGCTCTACCTAAAAGGGGCCTAACACGTAGTGTCACTATGTATAGCAGACACTATTCTGAGCCACTTAGTGGCAAAGTAGCTAACTGCACCCCCCTATACCACTATTGCTATATATGTATCCCCACCACATGACAGCACAATGACTCATGCAGGCATTAACCTCATGAGCATATGAAAATCACATTTTAGGCACCTGCATACACTAAGGAAATGAAAAGCATAATGGATTTCCACCAAGACCAACTTGTATTTTTCTGTACCTGCAGCCTGTGCTTAGTTTTACAAATATATCTAATGCAGCAACCACATCTAAAGACTGGTAAGCTGCAATATTATTATAATTTTGTTCTTGGGTTTAGATATTACTCATAACACAGAGAGAAGGGGTTCTGTGCTCCAAAGTGAGAACTAGAAACAATGTAACTGATAGTAAAGGTAAAAGGATAGGAAGTGGAAGTCATTTTTATTTCATTCATTGGTTGAGATCAACGTAACTGGGACTGGGGTGTCCTTTACCTTCAGCTGTGATAAAGGTGTCCATTTTTCCCTTCTTAAAAGGAGAGGTATATGTCACATGACCTCATTTTTTTTTTTTTTTCCTTTTGCACTTTTATGGCAAAATGGCAGCTTAGTCATTAGTAGGAAACAGAGAGAGTCACTTACAGGAAGGCAAACTTGGTGTGCAGTTGTCAGTGCTACAACACGATGTAGCCATCTTCTCTTTCTCTCCATTAGCAAGGCTGGTACTTCCCTTCAAGCCACATTGTTTTTGAGGTACACATGATTGGAGATAAAGGTTCTGCAATAAAAACAGGCAAGGTTTTAAAGTGTATCTAAATCCAAAACATTTTTTTTTTTCCAATGTTTTAGATCAGTGGACTCCAATCTGCTTCCTGAGGGCCGGATGTGGCTCTTTGCTTGCTTTCATTCGGCCCTTGGGGCACTATTCCTCCCACTGATATTAAAGTGGACATTTACAACCTGATAAAAAATAATGTTATTTAACAAGGAACATACATTTCACATGAATAGTAATGCTACCAAAATTAGTGTGTGCTGTAAATTTCCTCAAGCATTGCTATTGTTTCTTCTTGCTGTAGGCTGCCATTTTGCTAAAGCCCAGAGCCTCCGAGCTTCAGTAAATCTTTAGGCTGCCATCAGATCGACCAGACTGCCATTTTTGGCACAGTGCCAAACCATAGAGAGCCACTGATCATGAGCAGAGAAGGGTGAGACAGTGTATTACTGGATTTTAAACAGTATAGGAACTTATTTTTAATGTTTTACATAGCTAAACCTCTGGCTCATTTTGCAGAAAGGGGGCCAGACTAAAGTGATCTAGCAGGACTTTATTTTCTGAATAAAAATGGATCATAATTCTTCCCACTGACACTAAAGATGAGGCACTATTCCTCCCACTGGCATTACAGTTGGGCATTATTCTTCCCACTGACAACATAGATGGGACACTATTCCCCACATTAACACCAATGAGGGGGCACTATTCCTCCCAATGACACAAATAACTAGGTACTATTCCTCTCACTGACACAAATAATGAGGTACTATTCCTCTCACTAACACCAACTACTCCTCTCATGAACACCATTAACGGGGTTCCTTTTACTCTGTCTGACCCCAATGACAGAGCACTATTCTTCTCTCTGGCCCCAACGATGAGCCACTATTCCTCTGTCTGACCCCAATGACAGAGCACTATTCTTCTCTCTGGCCCCAACGATGAGCCACTATTCCTCTGTCTGACCCCAATGACAGAGCACTATTCTTCTCTCTGGCCCCAACGATGAGCCACTATTCCTCTGTCTGACCCCAATGACAGAGCACTAATCTTCTCTCTGGCCCCAACGATGAGCCACTATTCCTCTGTCTGACCCCAATGACAGAGCACTATTCTTCTCTCTGGCCCAAACGATGAGCCACTATTCCTCTGTCTGACCCCAATGACAGAGCACTATTCTTCTCTCTGGCCCCAACGATGAGCCACTATTCCTCTGTCTGACCCCAATGACAGAGCACTATTCTTCTCTCTGGCCCCAACGATGAGCCACTATTCCTCTGTCTGACCCCAATGACAGAGCACTATTCTTCTCTCTGGCCCCAACGATGAGCCACTATTCCTCTGTCTGACCCCAATGACAGAGCACTATTCTTCTCTCTGGCCCCAACGATGAGCCACTATTCCTCTGTCTGACCCCAATGACAGAGCACTAATCTTCTCTCTGGCCCCAACGATGAGCCACTATTCCTCTGTCTGACCCCAATGACAGAGCACTAATCTTCTCTCTGGCCCCAACGATGAGCCACTATTCCTCTGTCTGACCCCAATGACAGAGCACTATTCTTCTCTCTGGCCCCAACGATGAGCCACTATTCCTCTGTCTGACCCCAATGACAAAGCACTATTCTTCTCTCTGGCCCCAACGATGAGCCACTATTCCTCTGTCTGACCCCAATGACAGAGCACTATTCTTCTCTCTGGCCCCAACGATGAGCCACTATTCCTCTGTCTGACCCCAATGACAGAGCACTATTCTTCTCTCTGGCCCCAACGATGAGCCACTATTCCTCTGTCTGACCCCAATGACAGAGCACTAATCTTCTCTCTGGCCCCAACGATGAGCCACTATTCCTCTGTCTGACCCCAATGACAGAGCACTATTCTTCTCTCTGGCCCCAACGATGAGCCACTATTCCTCTGTCTGACCCCAATGACAGAGCACTATTCTTCTCTCTGGCCCCAACGATGAGCCACTATTCCTCTGTCTGACCCCAATGACAGAGCACTATTCTTCTCTCTGGCCCCAACGATGAGCCACTATTCCTCTGTCTGACCCCAATGACAGAGCACTATTCTTCTCTCTGGCCCCAATGATGAGCCACTATTCCTCTGTCTGACCCCAATGACAGAGCACTAATCTTCTCTCTGGCCCCAACGATGAGCCACTATTCCTCTGTCTGACCCCAATGACAGAGCACTATTCTTCTCTCTGGCCCCAACGATGAGCCACTATTCCTCTGTCTGACCCCAATGACAGAGCACTATTCTTCTCTCTGGCCCCAACGATGAGCCACTATTCCTCTGTCTGACCCCAATGACAGAGCACTAATCTTCTCTCTGGCCCCAACGATGAGCCACTATTCCTCTGTCTGACCCCAATGACAGAGCACTAATCTTCTCTCTGGCCCCAACGATGAGCCACTATTCCTCTGTCTGACCCCAATGACAGAGCACTATTCTTCTCTCTGGCCCAAACGATGAGCCACTATTCCTCTGTCTGACCCCAATGACAGAGCACTATTCTTCTCTCTGGCCCCAACGATGAGCCACTATTCCTCTGTCTGACCCCAATGACAGAGCACTAATCTTCTCTCTGGCCCCAGCGATGAGCCACTATTCCTCTGTCTGACCCCAATGACAGAGCACTATTCTTCTCTCTGGCCCCAACGATGAGCCACTATTCCTCTCTCTGACCCCAATGATTGGGCACTATTCCTCTCTCTGACACCAATGATGGGGCATTGTTCACTCCCACCAAAACCAGGACATTTTCTACTCCCACTGGCCACAGTCTGGCACCTCTAAAGTCTGAGGAATAGTAAACTGGTCCTTTGTTTAGAATGTTTGGAGACCCCTGTTTTAGAGTAGGGTGGAGGGTTAGAGCCCCATGTCAGGTTTTCCATTACAGAAATTTCCCTCCACATCCTGGTGTGGGGACAAATTATTTCCTGACACAAGCATGAGAGCATACACGTATGGGCTCCACCCCTCGCCCAGTTAGGACTGGTTATACTTGAGTAGCCTCCCTTAAGGCGGCATTCTCTTTTTGTTCCTCAAATGCTCAACTGGTTATAGTGGACTTGATGTGGAAGAAATACATGGACGTGGCCCTTCTCTAGAAGGTCAAACAGTGACCTCTTCAGGCCTGGCTGTATCAAAAGAAGACTTTTTACTGTCCACTAGGACAATGGCATTTTCTCAGGTCAAAGTAGCCTAAGGGACTTATATGGCAAAGATGAATCCATCAATCTAGTGCAGAGCCCACTTTACCAGACGGGTAGCGTGCTCATGGGCAGAATTCAGAGATCCAGAACTATTTTTACAGGATACTAACTAGATTCGTATACTACAAACCATTTTTAGCCTATTACAAAGTTAATCAAGCAACATTGGAAGTAGGGGAGTTGACTTCAATTCTAAATAATCTAAGGATATGTTGATTAAAACACTTTAGCATGGCCCTCCCTTATGTTTTTAATTGGCGTACTTCATCCCATACGTGTATGCTGTCATGCTTGTGTCAGGAAAAGGTAAAATTGTATACTTACCTGATTGTAATTTTCCTTTTCTGATGCAGAAGTATAACAGCATACCGGTCCCTCCCAGTTAAAAGTCTTAGAGACAGATATTTAATCAGATGGATATTGCGCTAATAACTTCCATTCTTGTTGTCTTGCCTCTACTTTCAATCTCACAGTGTGTCTACTGGAAATGTGACTGCACAGTCCAGTAGGCACCAGTGCCATCTTAAGAGCATCAAAGGGCCCCAGGCAATGCAGTGCACTGGGGCCCCGCCTACACAATTACCCACAAGAATAAAAATGCAAATTATGGATAAGGCAATATTTATTGGTACAGCAGTGCCAGGCTAATGACAGCTTCCAAGTTTGGCGGTTGGGTCCGGTGAACACACACACGGACGGGAGTCAGACTCGACTGTCCTGTGTGTGACTGTTCCTGTGAGACGGACAGGCATTCCTACAGTTGTGGGCTCCCCCTCCATGGCCCAAGTGACCTGACAGCAGCACAGGGCCGACAGGCGCTTGTCATCTGCTAAGTTTGGCGGCGGGATACACATGGGAATTGGGACTAATGCTTGGCTGGGGCTGGGTTGCTGGGCAGGTGGGGCCCCCGGGCAACTTCCCAGCGTGCCCATTCAGTAAGATGGCCCTGGTAGGCACCAGATTTTGGCCATACTGTCCAGTGCACTCTAATGATCAGATATGCCACCTCCATATCTCAAAACTACAAGTCTGTTTGTGGGGAGGTTTATAATTAGTTATGAGCTAACCAGGCAAAGTTCAGTTCACTGCACATTCACCAAATCCATTTGGAAGCTCACAAGTGCTGAACATATCAGCAAATCCCATAGAGATCTATAGGAGCTGACTCTTCCTATATTTTCTGGCATTTTTTAAAGGCTAATTTGTTTTTTCTTTAGTTTTTTTTTTTCAAGGGCATGGCTAGATTGGCACTGCCATAGTGGACAGGTACCAATACAAAAAGAGATCAGAGTTATCTTTTGCTTTTTTCTTTTCAATGATACTGGCCCTTTGAGGAAAAAAATGGCATGGACTCCCACTTCGCCTTGTGAAAAGAAAAGGAGGGGGGCGATCAGCGAGCCTAAACAAGAGGGTGGGAGATCCTGGGTGATGTCATTGACCAACTATGACCAATAGTGCATTTTCCATAAAAAAAATTATGTTTTAAAGTGTAACTGCACCTTTACCTTTTAAGGCATTTCCAAAGGAAAAAGCATACCATTGTAACAGCGGAATAGGACTTTTAAGCAAAAAATGAATAGAAAAATTGTAAACCTCAAATTCACACCCAAAAGTTAATGACAATTTATTTTTTTAATAGAAAACTTACCACCCCACTTTCTGTCATTGCAGTATAACCACACATATAGCCAGCAGGACAAGGTAGACTGATGCCATCGCTACATGAGGTTGTCGTAGACATACAGAGCATACAATTGAGAGAGGAACCTAAACAGGGAGAAAAAAAACAAATCACACCACAGATTGAGTGTGAGTTGGGACATCCATATTATAATTTACTGAATAGCGAGAGAGGTTGATCAAAGCACATTCATAACAGTTGTCTATTTTTCTTCAGCAAAATATCAAATGTAGGGTGTTGTTTCTCCATACAAAAAGTCCTTTCTAAGTGATGGATACTGACAGTCCAATCTATACCATCAGCTATCCAACCCTTAGGGCCCGTACACACGATATGAAAATCAGAAGTAAAATTTCGTCCGACTAACGATCCGCCGATTTTCGGATTGATAGTATGGTGCTTTCGACAGCCAATTACGAATTTTCGGACGACAAAATCTGGATGTGCAGGCTATAACATTTTTATTGTACGCCAACACAACATCCGATTTTTGTTTAATTAGTACAGTTTTTGTCCGAATAAAATCGTAAGAGCAAGACTAGGCATGCTCAGAAAGGAAAGAACACATACAAAACAATTCAACACATAACATCACTTCTGGAGTTGAATTCTGTCATACGAGACAGAGGCGTAACTAGAACCTTCAGGGCCCTGATGCAAGAAACCATGAAGGGCCCCCCAGACCCCTGGCCAGGGCCCTTACCTTCAAGCCCAGGGCTCTTCCCACTAATCCTGGGGCTCTTTACACTCGTTGCATGGCCTTTTATTATGGTCCCGCAGCAGGATTCTTTCACAGGTTCTGCAGTGGGCCCCCTTCCTGCAATCTTGTGGGCCCCCTTCCCGCAATCTTGGGGCCTCCCCACAGTGGTGCAATGCCAGGGTCCGGTCGCAAGGGTGACCTTTGCGATCCTGGAAGTTCACCCACTGGTTTGCTACCGGGCCCCCTGGAGCATGGGGCCCGGTAGCGATTGCAACCCCTGCAACCCCTGTAGTTACGCCCCTGATACGAGAATTTTCGTATGAAAGTAACCTCTTCACTTTCCATATGAGACTAGCATGCAACAAAAATCGGACGCAAGATCGTTCGATAATCTGATCGTGTGTACGAGGCTTTACTTGTTATCAGAGAGTTGGACCTGACTTTGGCAGAACAAGAAAACAATGGTGTGAAAGGGTCTTTTTTTATAGTTCTTCTTTTTGGAAAGAGGTCCTTGGTGAGCTTCCCCTGTGAAAATGTTTTATGCCTGGCTTAAAGCTTGCAGGCTGGAGCCTGGGCCTGAAGGATATCAGTCCTCCCTGTAAACAGGCGGTGTTCCTGGAGGCCACATGGGTCTAAGATGATTTTTTGCTAGAGTCATCACTTTGATGGCGGTAGTCTCAAATCCCACCATTGCTGTGACAATTGCACTCTCATCCTCCATGGAACATCAATTCTCAGAGCCAACAGACTGAGAGTGATTGTCACTGGGGTCGGTTAAAATCGCACAAAACTGTTTATACACACAAACAACAGTGGCATCCACCATGTGTGTAAATAGAAACACACACTGTTCACAGTATTCACACAGTATCTGCATTAACAATTTTGACCCAAGAAATGTTAGCAATGCTCACTGCCACATCAGACAGGAAGGTAACAGAGTTTAACTCCTTTGCGACCGCGCTAAAGCCGAATGGCTCCTTCAGACTCAGCTGATCACAGATCAGGGTAAAGAGCCAATCGTGGCTGTGACTGAACTGCTTTGCACCTTGCCTCCTAATCATATTACCTTAACAATATAAACTGTAAACAGGAATATAATTAACATAGCTATACAACAGCCAACATATACTATAAACATTAATTTATTAAACAAATAGCCACCTTAGTGACTCCACCCAGACAATGTTGGGATTTACCAGAGAACCCATAACAAAGTACATTACACATTATGATAAGTATAAACGTTTCATAATGGTTTAATAACAAGGTACAGTGGTTTCAAAATGATTTACATGTTCAAGAGGTGAGCTGACTGACAGAAACAATAGGTGACTTAATATACAATGAGCAATGGGACTGCAACCTAGGAGGCACACAATGGGAGTGACACAAATTTGTGTATTCTGTCCACTAGACAAGCCATCAGAAGTCATACAATGTCCCAGCAGTCTGATACAGTAGAATTATTGTATCTTCATAGATCCCTTGAGTGATTATAGCTAATAAATATTTCTGTCCCAAGTAATGGAGCCTCTCCAACCCAGTCTGCATGAGCGCCTCATATTCCCTCTGACAATTAGCCTGTACACGATTACTACTACACCTTTCCACCCCCTCCAGAAGGGAAGCTTTACTGTCTTTATTCAGAGAAGTAATCCAAGCCTTGCTCTCAGTGTCTATTAAAGTGGTGGTCCATTATTGGAGAAAGATCTGCTCTCTCCATGGGCCATAATCAGTGGGTCTGTCACAATGGTGGCTCTTTACCCCAGGGACTTAAAGACGATTTGCCAGTTATCTAATATCCCCCCCCCCCCCCACGTTGACAGGGCGTGAGTAGAGGAGAGCCGAAAACTGGCAAATCCACACAGGGGACATCTGCACTGACAATCAGAGCACTGGTCATCAGTGTCCTGATTATCAGTGCAGCCCCAACAGTGCCCACCAGTGTTGCCAATCAGTGTCCACCATTGTTGCCAATCAGTGCCCACCAGTGCTGCCAATCAGTGCCCATTAGTGATGCCTGTCAGTGCTAATCAGTGCTGCCTATCAGTGATGCTTATCAGTTATGCCTATCAGTGCCACCTATCAGTGCCGATTAGTGCTGCCTATCAGTGACATCTATCAGTGCCACCCCACCAGTGCCCATCAGTGCTGTCTTATCAGTGCCCGTCAGTGCTGCCCCATCAGTGCCCATCAGTGCCACCTATCAGTGCCCATTAGTACAGACTCATCAGTGCCTATTAGTGAAGGAGAGAAAATACTTATTTACAAAATTTTATAACACAACACAAACTAAAAAAAAAAACAGCATAATGAAATACCACCAAAAGAAAACTCTATCCGTCTAAAAAAAAAAAAAACATGATAAAAAATTTGGGTACAGTGTAGCATTACCGCACAATTGTCATTCAAAGTGTGACAGTGCTGAAATCTGAAATTTGACCTGGGCAGGAAGGGGGTGAAAGTGCCCAGTAGGCAAGTGGTTAAAATATGTTAGGGTTCTTAAACGAGGCAAAGATTTTTTTAAGTTCTTGGAGCACCTACAGAAACAGTGTAAAGGGGAATTCCAGTCAGAACCTAACTAACTCGCTGTACTCACTTGTTCTGCAGCTGCACCAGTCCGATCCCACACTGACAGCGGTGGTTTCAGTGTGTGGAAGTGTCCAGGAGGGGCAAGGTACAACAGAAGCCCCATAGTAACTCTATGGGTGATGTCACTTCCCTGGCATTTCACAGCCATTGTCGGTTCTCTCGTGCACACAGCATCCATCGCTGGAGACCAGAACGGCTGTAGAACAGGTAAGTACAGCGATCTTTGCTTCACAGGGTTAGATGGATTGGGCTTAAAATGTGTTGGTTTAGCATTAGTTAGGTTTTGACTGGAATTCTATTTGAATGATTTTGAAATATCATTTGATTAAAGAAAAAACTTTACAAAATTTACAAAGACAATAAAATAAATGGGATTAAAAGTGAAAAGTACTTAACAAGGTTTTCCTGGATTTTCGTTTCCTGTGTAGCATTCAATTAGCCCGATCTGGTATTTTAGAGTCACTGGCTTTCATAAATGACTTTTAGATGTTGTGCATTCATTCCAAGTAAAATTGAGAGCTGTTGGCTACCAATTGTAGCAGCTTTTTGTGGACCCTCTACAGGGTCGGCAATCCATTCATCACAGTCTACCTATCGACTGCAGGCAGGTGACAAGTAGACCGCAAACAGGTCCCTGCACCGCCGACCCCTGCACCGAGGTTTCTGCTATAGGGGAAAGGGGGGCAGAGGACACCACTGAGTGTGTGTGGAGGAGGAGGGGTGATGTGAAGGGGACAGAGGACACTGTTATGGGCAGGGTCACCCCCATAGCAGTGTCCTCTAGCTCCCTTTACATTGCCCCCCCTGAACCCTGCATTGCAAGAGTACATGTGCTCGGGGTCTTTCAGCTGCAGAGCAGAGTCGTGGAGGGAGGGGGTGGCTGCCTCCTCCTCTGTAGAAGTTGCCATGTGGCCTCAGGTGGTCGACCTGAGGGCCTAAGGAGTTAGAGTGAAACTGAACCACTGGAAGGATCTGATTTTGCATACAGTGATTACAGATCTGTGTCAAGGGGCCTGATCAGAGGGGGGCATCCCTGAAGCTAGAAGAGTCAGTGGACGGGTGTCTGTAAAGGGGATGCTAGAGAGTATCCTGAAGATAATGTAGTTCACCAAGTCTATTGCTGGAAAAAGAGCAAGGAGACTTAACCCTTTCCATACACGTGGCAGTATGGTTAATGCAGTGTGACTGCTTCCACAAGTAACCTGGTGAGGCCAAGTGAGAGTTGTCCTTATTAATTTTAAATAGTTACAGTTGGAGTATCCCACTATTTCCTTCTCCCATCCAAGTTCCACAATAAATACCAAAAAAACAACACCCTTGGACTGTTTATTGAGTAATGAACCATTGGGAGGAAGGATGAATGTGTGAACTGTACCCTAAGTTATTGTCTGCAGGTAATCAGAGGAGGCCCAAAAAATCATCACACAGTAAGCCCTATAAGCACAGTGCTACATTTTATTTAATAGAATTAAATCTCTATTTGATAGGTGACAAACATTGATCTTGGTGTGTTCTAATGTTGGCTGATCTGCTGGGGGGGAAAGCATCAATGGAAGGATACGTTTGGGTATTCTGAACTGTACTGGTAGTTGTAACGGAACCGCAACCCACACTGTACTTGTGGACTTCCATCAGTATATGGCTTCCTCCCAGTCAACATAGATATCAGATTTTCCAGCCACCCCCATACAAAGCTAACAACTTATCTTGTACTGCAATTAATAGTTTATTGAACAGTCACACAGTTTATATACAGCATGGACCTCCCCCTTCTGATCAGATTACCACACACAGGTCAGGGGTTGCCTGATTACATTATCATATGCAGATGAAATTGTATACATAAATATAACTAACCTGAACTAATTATCTAGCCATCTGGACAGAAACAATTAGTTCATAACATTTAACAATGGGACAGACATGCTTAACAGAATCCACATCACATCTCAATACACAAACAATAGGGAGACCCTATCTCTGACATTGAAGTTCAATACACATTATCATAAGTTTAAAAACAGGACCCATTTGAAGCACTCCAAACCATTAGGTGTCTGTCTTTCACTCCCAGTGACGGTGAGTACCGTCACAGTAGTGTTCATGCTGCTATGTACCGTTGAGGGTAGCTTCATCCTTCTTTTTTTTTTGCCAGGCTACATATAAAGGGGGTAGTGGGAGGTGAGAACTCACCCATAAAGGAGGGGATCTCCCTTCCAGTCTGCAGCAGACCGCGAGTAGCAGGTCGGGAGTAGATCGTGCCACTGGATCTAGATGCCATCTTGTGTGAGAGGTCCTGGATAGAAGTATGTGAGCCGCTGCAGAAGTTTCAGAGGCTTGAGGCATTTGGACAGGTTCCCAGGTGACCGATGAGCTGAGGGAGTAGTAACTGCTGTACAAAGCTTCTCTCCGTCTGTCTCTGAGCAGACACTAAGGTTAATGGCCCAGGAGAGCAGTAAATTAGGCAACCATCTTCTGAGCTAACCAGACACACCCCCTACATGATATTAATCTTATCTCTATCTTCCCTAGGGAATGTCATGTGTCCAATCAGATTTCTAGACCTATTAATATGGGGATGTTTGTTATCTAACTGATCACTATGTTCCTATATATTCCGGTAGATGCTTGTTATGAATGTAACTTTAACATAACCTAAATTATGAATATTGTGTAGAGTTTTAGCACTTGAAGATGTATGAAAAGGGTAGTTTTTCCAAGGGGTTGTAAAGGCAAAATGTTTTTTATCTTAATGTATTCTATGCATTAAGATAAAAAATCTTCTGTGTGTAGCAGCCCCTCTGAGCCCCACAAATACTTACCTGAGCCCCATCTCTATCCAGCGATGTCCCGAGTCCCTTGGCTGTCCAGGACTCTCTCTCCTGATTGGCTGTGCCAGGCTAATGACAGCTTCCAAGTAGGGTGGCTGGGTCCGATGACCACACACACGGACGGGAGTCAGACCTGTCCTGTGTGTGCGTGTTCCCATGGAGGCAGACAGGCATTCCTGCAGTTGTGGGCTCCCCCTCCACGGCCCAAGTGGCCTGACAGCAGCGCAGGGCCAACAGGCGCATGCCACCTGCTAAGTTAGTTGGCAGGATGCACACGGGAATCAGGAATAATGCTTGGCTGGGGCTGGGTCACTGGGCAGGTGGGGCCAGGGCCGGGACAAGGCCATTCAGTGCCCAGGGCAAAGATGACAAACTGTGCCCCCTCCCCCCTCCATTAGTGTTAGGGTCAGGGCGCCACATTCCTTGCAATAAACCATTGCACCCAGGGCAACCTCCGCTCCTGCCCACCCATTGTCCCGGCCCTGGGTGGGGCCCCCTGGGCAAGTGGGGCCCCTAGGCAACTGCCTAGCGTGCCCATTCGGTAAGATGGCCCTTAAACTACTGTGTCTATTCTTTGCAAAGATTTTGGGTTTAAGTGCCCCACTGGCTCTTGATTACAGTTGACCCTGTCCACTCATCACCTCCATTACAATGTTCTGTTGCTGCCAATGAGCAGATTGGTTATGGCTAGTGATTTATATCAGATTGGGTCAAGGAGATATAGTATATGCCAATGTAAATGGTTTGACGCTTTCGTCACATTGGATCTGTCTTTATTTCATGGGATGCCTGCTGCACTCAGGAATTTTGGCTTCTGGCTCCTGGATGCCAGGGACCACATCTGACGCCACTTCTATTTTCTCCTGCATTGTTTCAGGGGAATTGGGTTTTGCACTATCCTAACCTGTCTGGGGACAATCTAAGCAGCTTTTTCCTTTGTTTGGCGAGTGTTGAATGTGTTTCACAGTGGCATGGTTCCATCTGTAAGTACCCAGCATTACCTCTTGACATACTTTGGGTATTTTACTACTAGCCCAAAGTTCTATTACCAAGTATGGGTCTTATATGTTCCCTTTTATATACAGTGGGTACGGAAAGTATTCAGACCCCCTTAAATTTTTCACTCTTTGTTATATTGCAGCCATTTGCTAAAATCATTTAAGTTCATTCTTCTTCCTCATGAATGTACACATAGCACCCCATACTGACAGAAAAACACAGAATTGTTGACATTGTTGCAGATTTATTAAAAAAGAAAAACTGAAATATCACATGGTCCTAAGTATTCAGACCCTTTGCTCAGTATTTAGTAGAAGCCCCCTTTTGATCTAATACAGCCAGGAGTCTTTTTGGGAAAGATGCAACAAGTCTTTCACACCTGGATTTGGGGATCCTCTGCCATTCCTCCTTGCAGATCCTCTCCAGTTCTGTCAGGTTGGATGGTAAACGTTGGTGGACAGCCATTTTTAGGTCTCTCCAGAGATGCTCAATTGGGTTTAAGTCAGGGCTCTGGCTGGGCCATTCAGGAACAGTCACAGAGTTGTTGTGAAGCCACTCCTTCGTTATTTTAGCTGTGTGCTTAGGGTCATTGTCTTGTTGGAAGGTAAACCTTCGGCCCAGTCTGAGGTCCAGAGCACTCTGGAGAAGGTTTTTGTCCAGGATATCCCTGTACTTGGCCGCATTCATCTTTCCATCGATTGCAACCAGTCGTCCTGTCCCTGCAGCTGAAAAACACCCCCACAGCATGATGCTGCCACCACCATGCTTCACTGTTGGGACTGTATTGGACAGGTTATGAGCAGTGCCTGGTTTTCTCCACACATACCGCTTAGAATTAAGGCCAAAAAGTTCTATTTTGGTCTCATCAGACCAGAGAATCTTATTTCTCACCATCTTGGAGTCCTTCAGGTGTTTTTTTAGCAAACTCCATGCGGGCTTTCATGTGTCTTACACTGAGGAGAGGTTTCCGTCGGGCCACTCTGCCATAAAGCCCTGACTGGTGGAGGGCTGCAGTGATGGTTGACTTTCTACAACTTTCTCCCATCTCCTGACTGCATCTCTGGAGCTCAGCCACAGTGATCTTTGGGTTCTTCTTTACCTCTTTCACCAAGGCTCTTCTCCCCCGATAGCTCAGTTTGGCCGGACGGCCAGCTCTAGGAAGGGTTCTGGTCGTCCCAAAAGTCTTCCATTTGAGGATTATGGAGGCCACTGTGCTCTTAGGAACCTTAAGTGCAGCAGAAATCTTCTTGTAACCTTGGCCAGATCTGTGCCTTGCCACAATTCTGTCTCTGAGCTCTTCAGGCAGTTCCTTTGACCTCATGATTCTCATTTGCTCTGACATGCATTGTGATCTGGAAGGTCTTATATAGACAGGTGTGTGGCTTTCCTAATCAAGTCCAATCAGTATAATCAAACACAGCTGGACTCAAATGAAGGTGTAGAACCATCTCAAGGATGATCAGAAGAAATGGAAAGCACCTGAGTTAAATATGAGTGTCACGGCAAAGGGTCTGAATACTTAGGACCATGTGATATTTCAGTTTTTCTTTTTTAATAAATCTGCAACAATGTCAACAATTCTGTGTTTTTCTGTCAGTATGGGGTGCTATGTGTACATTCATGAGGAAGAAGAATGAAATTAAATGATTTTAGCAAATGGCTGCAATATAACAAAGAGTGAAAAATTTAAGGGGGTCTGAATACTTTTCGTACCCACTGTATGTTTTTCAAACTGTGATGTCAGAACTTTTTGGACAAAGTCCAGCGATCCTTGTTGCAACACAAAGGCCAAATCACAATTTGGGAGTCATCTAGCTTGTGGGAGCACTCTAGCCAAAGGGTCATATATGCTATGTAGGTTTTTCAAATACACTATGTTGATTGAATATTTAACCACTTAAGCCCCAGCCCTATTTCGGACACTTTTTGTTTACAAGTTAAAACCAGTATTTTTTCCAAGAAAACTACTTAGAACCCCCAAACATTATATATATTTTTTTAGCAAAGACTCTGGAGAATAAAATGTCGGTCATTGCAAAATTTTTTGTCACGCGGTATTTGCGCAGCGGTCTTTAAAACGCCATTTTTTTGGAAAAAATTTGAAAAATCACATTTCACTGCATTTAAAAAATACTAAACAGTAAAGTTAGCCCATTTTTTTGTATATTGTGAAAGATGATGTCACGCCGAGTAAATAGATACCCAACATGTTACGGTTTAAAATTGCGCCCCCCCGTGGGATGGCGACAAACTACGGTCAATAGAGATCTCAATCTGCGACACTTTAAATTTATTTAACGGTTACCAGTTTACAGTTAGAGTGTAGATCTTTTTTTTTAGTTATTGCCCACACTCTGGCGATCGCGGCGATACCTCACATGTGTGGTTTGAACAGCGATTTCATTCGCGGCTCGACTTGCGTATACATTTTTTTTGTGCGCAAGCTAACGATGACGGGGGTGGCTAATTATTTTTTTTTTTTTCTCTATTTCTTTTTTCTTTTTTTCAACTTTATTACAGTTTTTTTTAAAAAAAAATCTGATCACTTTTATTGCTGTCACAAGCAATGTAAACATCCCTTGTGACACCAATATGTAGTGACAGGTACACTTTATGGTGGGATCGAGGGTCTAAAAGGCCCTAGACCCCTCCACTACACTTCCATGTATGCAAAACGCAGAAAACGGCGTTTTTGCATACAGCCGTTTTTTTAATTTGCCGCCTTTTGCAGCACAGTAACACGGAAGTGACGTCATGGACGCCGCCTCCGGGTTACGTCATCGGAGACCCGATCGATGCCGTTTCCGGCATTCATCGGGACTCCATCCAGCCGGCAGACGTGCCGGCTGGGTGCTCGGGGCTCCCGGTGGGACGGGAGCCCCGAGCAAAGCCACGGAAGGCGGCGGGAGGGGGGGGGACGTCCCCTTCCGCTCACCCGGGTAACGATCGAGCGGCTCCCGAGCCGCATCGGTCATTACCGACGGAAAGCCGACCGTCGGCTTCAAACCACGGTACCAGGATGATGCCTCTAGCTAGAGGCATCATCCCGGTATAACCCCACAAAGTTTACCGACGTCCCGGTACGTCAGTATGCGGTAAGTGGTTAACCACTTCCATACCGGGCCAATTCTGGCACTCCGCTCCTAAAATCATCATTTTTTTTGCTAGAACATTACTCAGAACCCCCAAACATTATACTTTTTTTTTTTTTTAAAGCAGGGACTCTAGGGAATAAAATGGCGGTCATTGCAACTTTTTGTGTCACACTGTATTTGAGCAGCAATTTTTCTAACACGTTTTTTGTGGGTGAGGGGGAAACAGTTTCATGAATTAAAAAAGACAAAACAACACTAAAGTTAGCCCAATTTTTTTGTATAATGTGAAAAAGGCTGTTACACCTAGTAAATAGATACCTAACATGTCATGCTTTAAAATTGCGCACACTCGTGGAATGGCGCCAAACTCTGGCACTTAAAAATCTCAGTAGGCAACGCTTTCAAATTTTATACAGGTTACCAGTTTAGAGTTAATGTACAAGAAAGAGAACACGGCACCCCAGGATCATGTTGCTGGGTAGTAGCACTGCCAGCAAAATTGGGAAACTGACTCACCTAATAAAGGTGGCGCCTAGCCCTTCCAACTCCAGAACACAGACAGGAGCCGGAAAGGAAATGAGGAACAGAAACTCAAAGGAGTTCTATAGTGGAGGAACTCTACTATAGAACTCCTTTGTGTTTCTGTTCCTCATTTCCTTTTCGGCTACCAGTTTAGAGTTACAGAGGAGCTCTAAGGTTTGTGGCGATACCTTGCATGTGTGGATTGAACGCCGTTTACATATGTGGGTGCAACGTAAGTATGCATTAATATCTGCGTGTGTTCATGGGGGCACTTTTCATTTTTTTTTTTTTTTTTATTCTTTATTTTATTTTTATTTTTTTATTTTTACACTTTCCCTTTATTTATTAATTTTTTTATCACTAATTTATCATTTATCACTTTTTTATCATTTAAACTTTTATATTCAATAGGAATTGAGCAGGAATTTTGTAACATTTGCTGTGTTTGTATCTACTAGTAATGATTTTAGTGCATTTTTAGCTTAAAGATTGTTTTGAAAAACATTTACAACGAGGATAACATTTTTTGTAAACATCCCTTGTAATAGGAATAGGACATGACAGGTCCTCTTTATAAAGAGGTCTGGGGTCAATAAGACCCCAGATCTCTCCTCCAGGCTGAAAAGCCTAAAATTAAAAAAAAAAAAAAAAAGATCTAGGCTTTCCAGCCGATATCAAGGCAGTATTTACAACTGCCAGGCTGGACATGATGTCATAACGTCACGCTCGGGCCTCTGAAGGTCATAGAGACTGCCAGGGACCATCTGGTCTTCGGTATTCTCTATGGTGAACTTCCGCTGCTGGCGGATTCCTTCTCCGGCTTGCCGATCGCACGGACGAGCCAATAGAAGCACTGGAGGGCGGCGGGAGGGGACGTAAGAACAATCAAGCTGCTTAACAGTGACTGTGATTGTTCTTACTGTGCAGGGAATCACCGGCTGAAAAAAATTATGTCTGAATGATACCTGCAGCTGCACTCATCATTCAGCTATCTCCACTCAAATCGCAGGACGTCATATGATGTACTGCAGTATGGAATTTGTTAAAAATTCTATATAGCATGCAACCTAAATGAAATGATTGTATATTGCAGAAGTTGTAAAAATCCCTGAAGAAGATTTTGTTGTATACTTTGAAATGTGTCGGACAGGGCTTTTTTTCAGCTTGGACTTGGGGGAACTCAGTTCCACCACCTTCGGCTCAGGCCCTATGCTCCCTGCTTACCACTATCACTCATAAACACAGAGGTCTAAATTCCTGTGTTTTCCAAGTGCAGTATGAGGACAAAGGAGATGCCGGATGCTGACACCCTTACTGGAAGATCTCTCTGCAAGTGAAAGAGGTGAAGCTACCTACAATGTGAGGGGAAGTACTAGAGAAGAAGAGGGGTGAAAGTGAGATGTGGATGGAGGATGTAGAGCTTAGCAGCTGTGGAAGAAGGATGAACAGTGCACTCTGTGTGTTGCCCACCCCGAACTATGTATGCAGCACACCCCTGAACTCTGCACTATGTACGCAGCACACCCCTGAACTCTGCACTATATACGTAGCACACCCCTGAACTCTGCACTATGTACCTAGCACACCCTGGAACTCTGCACTATGTACCTAGCACACCCCGGAACTCTGCACTATATACGCAGCACACCCCTGAACTCTGCTCTATGTACCTAGCACACCCCGGGACTCTGCACTATGTACCTAGCACACCCCGGAACTCTGCACTATGTACCTAGCACACCCCGGAACTCTGCACTATGTACCTAGCACACCCCGGAACTCTGCACTATGTACCTAGCACACCCCGGGAACTCTGCACTATGTACCTAGCACACCCCGGAACTCTGCTCTATGTACCTAGCACACCCCGGGACTCTGCACTATGTACCTAGCACACCCCGGAACTCTGCACTATGTACCTAGCACACCCCGGAACTCTGCACTATGTACCTAGCACACCCCGGAACTCTGCACTATGTACCTAGCACACCCCGGAACTCTGCACTATGTACCTAGCACACCCCGGAACTCTGCACTATGTACGCAGCACACCCCTGAACTCTGCACTATGTACGCAGCACTCCCCTGAACTCTGCACTATGTAAGCAGCACACCCCTGAACTCTGAACTATGTACGCAGCACACCCCTGAACTATGTACGCAGCACACCCCTGAACTCTGCACTATGTAGGCAGCACACCCCGGAACTCTGCACTCTGTGTGTAACCCCACCAAACTCTTCACTCTGTACATAATACATTCCTGGTATTTAATGCCCCTTTAAGACCCTCCCACTGTTAGTGAAATTTTGACCAATTTTTTTTTTTTGGGGGGGGGGGTCATGGTTGAGTTCCTGCACCTATTTTCTGAGAAAGCCCTGGTGTCGGATATCCCCACCACTGGGAAACATCTATGCTGTTTCAACTCTCAAATGGAACGGGACAGCAAGTAGTTGGGGAATACCACTTGTTTTCATTCTTTTTCATACATTATTGACCATGGAATACTTGTTTGCTTGTTTCCTATATATACAAATTCATATGTTTTTATAAAGTTTAAAAAAAAAATATCTGAATAAAAGATACTTTTTATATAGTTATGTTTGGATTGCCTTTAAAATCCCATTCAATGAGGATAACATTTTTTGGGCTCCCGACTCCTTACAGAGGTAGGGGAATGAGTGGGTAGAACCAAACAACGACAGGCAACCTTTGGCCTGAGTAAGAAGATAGAACACATCCACAGCCTCTAAGGATTTGTATTGTATGTTTGTTCCTGAGATTAGATTCGCTTTAAAAGGTGATATAAAGCTACAGGAACGCTTCCAAGGAGGAAGGCAAAATTTTTTTGGTGCTATTGCCAGAACTTCTGTTGGCAGAAACTTGCACTGGATGCTTTGACGCCCCAGCCTCCGGGCTCACATTAGAGGAACAGGCTTCTATTTGTATTCTGTTTTTCTTTTTCCATATCCCAGTATTTGATTTTGTCTATGATACCCAAAAATGTCTCTGTTTGCCAAAGGGTCTTGCCTAAACTTGAAAGATTTTCTCAGATCTGATGTTTGTCTGTTGGAGAATGTTTAAAGATATTTAAAAGTGAACTACAGCCATATATACAAAAACACCTTAAAGGTGTTGTGAACATCGAAGATTATATACAGTTATAACTATGCAGGCACCGTACCTGCTTTTGCTTAGTTTCAGAAATGATCTGCCTTACCTTTTTACAAGGTTAATAGGTTCTGCTTGAGCAAGGGGGGTGTGTTCAAAAGGCAGGCGATGCTTGAGCGGGGGGCATGTTCAAGAGGCAGATTGTATGTGAACCGGGAGGGGGGGGGGGCATTCAAGAGGAAGGCTGTGCTTGAGCAGTGGGTGTGTTCTGTGTCAAGAGACAGGCTATGCTTGAGCAGGGGCATGCTCAAGAGGCAGATTGTGCGTTAATGGGGGAGTGTGCGTTCAAGAGCTAGGCTGTGCTTGAGCAGGGGGCGTGTTCAAGAGGCAGACTGTGCTTGAGCAGTGGGTGTGTTCAAGAGGCAGGCTGTGCTTGAGCAGTGGGTGTGTTCTGTGTCAAGAGGCATGTTTAACCACTTAAGCCCCGGAAGATTTTACCCCCATTCCGACCAGGGGGTATTTTGCGATTCGGCACTGCGTGAATTTAACGCACAATTGCGCGGTCGTGCGACGCTGTACCTAAACGAATTTGACGTCCTTTTTTTCCCACAAACAGAGCTTTCTTTTGGTGGTATTTGATCACCTGTGCGATTTTTTGATCACGCGCTATAAACAAAAAAAGAGCGTCAATTTTGCAAAAATAGCAATATTTTTCACATTTTTTTATATGAAATTCCCCCCAAAAAAAATGTAAAAATCAAAATTTTTAAAAATTTTCGGCCAATTTATTTTATGCTACCTATGTTTGGTAAAAAAAATCGCAAAAAGCGTATTTTGATTGGTTTGCGCAAAAGTTATCGCGTTTACTAACAAAGGGAAAGATTTTTGTCATTTTTGTTGTTTTTTTTTTTAACGCGTAATGGCGGCGATCTGCGATTTTTTTTGCGGTACTGCGACATTGCGGCGGACAGATCGGACCCTTGACTGACATTTTTGACACTTTTGGGGTTACCAGTGACATTTCTACAGTAATCAGTGCTATACATATGCACTGTTACTGTAAAAATACACTGGTAGTGAAGGGGTTAACTTTATTTGGAAGGGAGGGGCTGTGTGTGTCCCTAGGGGCGTGGTTTCTACTGTGATTGGCTGTGGCTCTAGCTGTAAGGACACTGATCAACGGATCTACATACCAGATCCGTTTTATCAGTGTCTTTGCAGCGAGGAGAATGACAGGCAGTTTGTTTACACAAGCTGCCTGACATTCTCCCTCTCCCCCGCCGTTCGCCGAGTGACCGGCGGACATCGGGTCCGCTGGTCACACGCGCGGGGGGGTCCGTGACCACGCGGGAGCGGGAGCGCGCCCCGGGGGGCGCGCGCTCGCTCCCTAGACCCTCACAAGCAAACAACGTAGCCCTACGTTAGTTTGCCTGTGAGGGGCTGACCGCCGACGTAGATAGTCGTGCGGCGGTCGGCAAGTGGTTAAGAGGCAGACTGTGCGTGAGTGGGGGGGCGTGTTCAAGAGGCAGGCTGTGCTTGAGTGGGGGTGTGTTCAATAGGCAGGCTGGGCTTAAACAGGGTCATGTTTAAGAGGCAGGCAGTGCTTGAGCAGGGGGTGTGTTCAAGAGGCAGGCTGTGCTTGAGCAGGGGGTGTGTTCTGTGTCAAGAGGCAGGCTATGCTTGAGCAAGGGGCGTGTTCAAGAGGCAGATTGTGCGTGAATGGGGGAGGGTGTGCTCAAGAGGCAGGCTGTGCTTGAGTGGGAGCATGATCAAGAGGCAGGCTGTGCTTGAGCAGGGGGTGTGTTCAAGAGGCAGGCTGTGCTTGAGCAGGTGGCATGTTTAAGAGGCAGACTGTGCGTGAGTGGGGGGGCGTGTTCAAGAGGCAGGCTGTGCTTGAGTGGGGGTGTGTTCAATAGGCAGGCTGGGCTTAAACAGGGTCATGTTTAAGAGGCAGGCAGTGCTTGAGCAGGGGGTGTGTTCAAGAGGCAGGCTGTGCTTGAGCAGGGGGTGTGTTCTGTGTCAAGAGGCAGGCTATGCTTGAGCAAGGGGCGTGTTCAAGAGGCAGATTGTGCGTGAATGGGGGAGGGTGTGCTCAAGAGGCAGGCTGTGCTTGAGTGGGAGCATGATCAAGAGGCAGGCTGTGCTTGAGCAGGGGGTGTGTTCAAGAGGCAGGCTGTGCTTGAGCAGGTGGCATGTTTAAGAGGCAGACTGTGCGTGAGTGGGGGGGCGTGTTCAAGAGGCAGGCTGTGCTTGAGTGGGGGTGTGTTC
Organism: Pelophylax lessonae; assembly: GCF_965119305.1. Taxonomy (NCBI): domain Eukaryota; kingdom Metazoa; phylum Chordata; class Amphibia; order Anura; family Ranidae; genus Pelophylax; species Pelophylax lessonae. Next base: position 208,640,765 of record NC_138779.1, on the reverse strand, counting down.
AATAGGCAGGCTGGGCTTAAACAGGGTCATGTTTAAGAGGCAGGCAGTGCTTGAGCAGGGGGTGTGTTCAAGAGGCAGGCTGTGCTTGAGCAGGGGGTGTGTTTAAGAGGCAGACCGTGCATGATCGGGGGGGGCGTGTTCAAGAGGTAGGCTGTGCTTGAGTGGGGGTGTGTTCAAGAGGCAGGCTGGGCTTGAGCAGGGTCATGTTCAAGAGGCAGGCAGTGCTTGAGCGGGGGCATGTTCAAGAGGCAGGCAGTGCTTGAGCAGGGGGTGTGTTCCAGAGGCAGGCTGTGCTTGAGCAGGGGGCGTGTTCAAGAGGCAGATTGTGCGTGAGCGGGAGGCGTGTTCAAGAGGCAACCTGTGCTTGAGTGGAAGGCGTGTGCAAGAGGCAGGCTGTGCTTGAGGAAGGTGTGTGTGCCAGAGCTAGGCTGTGATTGGTCAGGGGATGTGGTGGCTAAACAAACTACCCAATCCAGGCATACTGTCATGTGACCATGCATATCATCTTCCTGAGAGTGGGGAACAGGGTTATTGAACATTGTGAAGACACACATCATGCATGTATTCCATAATCTGTTCATCCTGAGGCGAGATGCAGGATGTGCTTCAGCAGGGGGCGTATTCAAAAGCAGGCTGTGCTTGAGTAGGGGGCATTTTCAAGGGGCAGACTGTGTTTGAGTTGGGGGCATGTTCAAGGGGCAGACTGTGTTTGAGTTGGGGGCATGTTCAAGGGACAGGCTGTGCTTGAGTTGGGGGCATGTTCAAGGGGCAGGCTGTGCTTGAGAAGTGGGCATGTTCAAGGGACAGGCTGTGCTTGAGAAGTGGGCATGTTCAAGGGGCAGGCTGTGCTTGAGTAGGGGGCATGTTCAAGAGGCAGGCTGTGCTTGAGGAAGGTGCGTGTGCCAGAGCTAGGCTGTGATTGGTCAGGGGGTGTGGTGGCTGAACAAACTACTCAATCCAGGCATACTTTCATGTGACCATGTATCTCTTCTCCCTAATAGTGTGGAGCGGGGTTACTGGACACTGTGCAGACATACAGCATGCCTGTATTCCATAGTCTGTTCAGCCTGAGGCAATAGGAAGGCTGTGCTTGAGCAGGGGGCATGTTCAAAAGGCAGATTGTGCATGAACCGGGCTTGCGTTCAAGAGGCAAGCTGAGCTTGAGGAGGGTGTGGGTGCCAGAGCTAGGTTGTGATTGGCCAGGGGGTGTGGTAGCTGAACAAACTACCCAATCCAGGTATACTGTTATGTGACCATGCATCTCTTCTCCCTGAGATGTTGGGGCGGGTTTAGAGGACACTGTGCAGACACACAGCATGCCTGTATTTCATAGTTTGTTCAGCCTGAGGAAGGATGCAGGCTGTGCTTGAGCGGGAGGTGTGTTTAAGGGGCAGGCTGTTCTTGAGCAGGGGGCATGGTTAAGAGGCAGGCTGTGCTTGAGCAAGGGCCGTGTTCAAGAGGCAAGCTGTGCTTGAGCAGGGGGCGAGTTTAAGAGGCAGGCTGTGCTTGAGCAGGGGGCGAGTTCAAGAGGCAGGCTGTGCTTGAGTGGGAGCTGTGTTCAAGAGGCAAGCTGTGCTTGAGCAGGGGGCGAGTTTAAGAGGCAGGCTGTGCTTGAGCAGGGGGCGAGTTCAAGAGGCAGGCTGTGCTTGAGCAGGGGGCGTGTTCAAGAAGCAAGCTGTGCTTGAGCGTGGGGAATGTTTAGAAAGCAGGCTGTGTTTGAGCGGGGGGGGGGGGTGTTTAAGAGGCAGGTTGTGCTTGAGTGGGGGGGAGGCATGTTCAAGAGGCAGGCTGTGCTTAAGGAGGGTGTATGTGCCAGAGCCAGACTGTGATTGGTCAGGGGGTGTGGTGGCTGAATAAACTACCCTATTCAGGCATACTGTTTGTCTGCACAGTGTCCTGTACCTCTGAATGACCAGCCAAAGGATACAAATTGAACCCACTAACACAGATCACCTTCTGTGCTTTGTGTGGTCAGTTTATAACAAAGAAGAAAGGTGACTTTCTGTATCAACCAGGCACTTGAGATGGATGAAGTACATGAAAATGATAGAGACTATGATTTACAGGTTGTATAAAATACATATGTGAACACACACATAGAAAAATATTATATATTTATGGTAACACACACTTAAATGAATGCTGGATACTCCAAACCAACCATCAACTGAAAATGTGTACAGTTATGCTGAGGTACCTGCTATCCAGGTGTGAAAACTTTTTTGAATTATGTTACACAAATTTTTTTTAGATATAACAGGGAGGGGTTAGAATCCCATCTGTTTCCCATTAATGCTGGGTTCACACTTATGCAACTTGGATGAGGGTTTCCAAGACAGGAGGCTATGCCCAGCTCTCAATGGAGCCGGTTCACACACCTCAGGGGGCCACCACGGTACACAGAAAAGGATCCTGTGCGTCTTTTGCTCTGTTTCAGGTCTGAATTCAGGCAAAAATTTGGACCTGATTCGCACCTAAAATAGAAAACATGGACGCGCCGAACCCCTGTTGTGAGCCGGGGGTGCAGCTAGTGTGAACCCAGCCTTAGAAATCCCTGAGGAAGGATGAAGGGAAATGAAACTCAGCACGATGAGGGGAAATTTTTTCATAGGAGATGGACATTTCTCCTAAATATTTAAAGTTTAGGATAATTATTATTATTATTATATAGTATTTATATAGCGCCGACAGTTTACACAGCGCTTTACAACTTGAGGGTAGACAGTACAAATACAATACACTTTAACCACTTGCCCACTGCTCACAGTATATTTACTGCGGCAGTCAGCCCCTCACAGGCAGAGCGGCGTAGGTCTATGTCGCTAGCCTGTGAGGGTCTCAGGAGCGAGCGCGCGCCGCCGGAGGCACGCTCCCGCGCGGTCACGGACAACCCCCCCCCGCGTGTGACCGGCGGACCCGATCGTCCACCGGTCACTCGCGATCGTAGGTGGAGACGGAGAAAGGCAGGCGGCTAATGTAAACAAGCCGCCTGTCATTCTCCCCGGTGTATGAATGATGATCATACGGTTCTACTATGTAGAACCGTTGATCACTGTTCATACATCTCAAGCCACAGCCAATCACAGATAGAATCACGCCCCTAGGGACACACATAACCCCTCCCTCTCAAAAAAGTTAACACCTTCACTGCCAGTGTAATTTTACAGTAACAGTGCATATGTATAGCACTGATTACTGCAGTAATGTCACTGGTAACCCAAAAAGTGTCAAAAATGGCAGTCAAGGGTTCGATCTGTCCGCCGCAATGTCGCAGTACAGCAAAAAAATCGCAGATCGCCGCCATTACTCGTTAAAAAAAAAACACCAAAAATTACAAAAATCTTTCCCTTTGTTAGTAAACGCGATAACTTTTGCGCAAACCAATCAAAATACGCTTTTTGCGATTTTTTACCAAACATATGTAGCATAAAACAAATTGGCCGAAAATGTTAAAAATTTTTAATTTTTACATTTTTTGGGGGAATTTCATTTAAAAAAATTTGAAAAATATTGTTATTTTTGCAAAATTGACGCTCTTTTTTTGTTTATAGCGCATGATCAAAAAATCGCACAGGTGATTAAATACCACCAAAAGAAAGCTCTGTTTGTGGGAAAAAAAGGACGCCAATTTCGTTTAGGTACAGCATCGCACGACCGCGCAATTGTCCGTTAAAGTCACGCAGTGCCGAATCGCAAAATAGGCCCTGGTCAGGAAGGGGGTAAAATCTTCCGGGGCTTAAGTGGTTAATACAGGAGGAATCAGAGGACCCTGCTCGTTAGAGCTTACAATCTAAGAGGGACGGTCAAGAGATACAAAAGGTAATAACTGTGGGGGATGGGTTGATGGAGAATATAAAAGTACGGTTGTTAGGTGGTTGCCAGAGTAGGTTTCTCTGAAGAGATGTGTTTTCAGGGATCGTCTGAAAGTAGACAAAGTTGGAGATAGTTGGACAGATGGGGGTAGAGCATTCCAGAGGATGGGAGAGGCTCGGGAGAAGTCCTGAAGGCGAGCATGGGAAGTGGATACAAGGGAGCTAGAGAGCAGGAGGTCCTGGGAGGAACGAAGAGAACGAGTTGGTTGGTATTTTGAGACCAGATTAGTGATGTAGCTGGGCGCCAAGTTATGGATGGCTTTGTAGGTTATGGTTAGTAACTTGAATTTAATTTGTAGGTTGAGTGGCAGCCAATGGAGGGATTGGCAAAGAGGGGTAGCAGACACTGAGCGGTTTGCAAGGTGGATGAGCCTGGCAGCAATGTTCATAATGGACTGAAGGGGGGATAGTCTTTTTAAAGGTAAGCCAACGAGAATGGAGTTGCAGTAATCGAGACGAGAGATGATCAGGGAATGGATTAGAAGCTTTGTGGCATCGTTGGTTAGGAAGGGAATAATCAAATACAACCAAAGCATTTCTGGGCACATTTCAGATCTCACTCCTCTTCAGGACTTAAACAACATATTGGGCCGGATTTAAAGAAACTGCAGCTTCAAACCTCTATGACGTGTTTCAGTTTCGCCGCGTTCAAATCAATTAACTGGCGCTGCGGCGAATTGGCGAGTAAAACAGCAATAATGAATTCCGCCGTCAGCGGGATTCACTTACGATCGCGGCTTCGCCAATTCGCAAACTTATGTCTTCGTGCTTATAGCAGTTTCACATAGCGATGTGGGCTAGTGGATTAGTGCACACATCACATGTCTGTAATTCATCTCCCTCTGCTGTAGGTTCGAGGCTTACCATCTCCACCTACTTTTTTTATTTTCTTTTTTTGTTTATATTGCTAAAATGTAACGGATTACATAATATATATTGCTAAATAATGTTACACTCAGAAGCGCTTGCAAGCTTACACCATTTTAAGTGTTTTTTTGATCTTGTCTGTGTGTCGAATCGATCTTATGAAGGAAAGTACCAAAGGCAAGTGACCAAACCCCTACCCTACTTCAGGGCAAGATGAAACCTCACAATTTTACCATGGTCTTCTTCCCACATTCCATACAATGTTTAGTTCTTTAGCTATATGTGCTTTTTAGCCTTAACACACTCCATTTTTTCCACCATACAGCTTTATTCTGCACAATAGCTAAGTGCTTTGCAACTTCACTGCAGTTCACAACGTCATGGGTTCAAATCACATCACTACACTTGGGATCTCTTTTCACTCTCATTTTTTTAAACAGTTTTTTAAACTATCTTGAATTTGGGGGGGGAGGGGGGTGTCCTACCCAAATTTCAAGCACATCAATGGAAACAACACAATTTTGATTTTATGAGTGTGGTCCTAGTTTTATCGAGATGCAATTCTTTACATATTTACCATGGTTCTTACAATTTCTTGACCAATAAACATAGGTGTCTGATATTGGACTCTCTCCATATTTCAACAACACAGGCCCTCATAGTCCAACACTACATTTGCCTCACACCTCAACACAACACTGTCACATCCCTACTCTACATTACAACCCCTCACATCACCAGTACAAGCAGCATGCAAAGTGCAAAACTCCGGCCTTGGCAGCTTAATGGGCCATACACTAACAATTTGTCTAGACTTTTTCCTGTAGACTTAACCAAACCATATAATAGAAGCTCAAACCTCAACACTTTCAATTTGGATGCAATCAGGCAGGCCCTTGCACTACATAGAAAATGTCAATCGGAAGGATAAAGTCTTCTCTAAATCTTACAGTGTGGATGGCCCTTTTGTCTGTAGGCACCCACACAAAACAAAAAAACACATGTTCAATTCTAATGTATTTATTTATTTGAGAATGACAGCAGAAGGAGGGATGCAGCAAAAGAATATTGTCACTCTCCAGTCCGTGTGCCTTTACAGCGCTAGACCACGATCTTTGCTCCATGGCTACGGGATTCTGATGTCTTCCACAACTTCCGGCAGAGTTCAGAATCCATTCTGCACCTCTACCAGCTCATAGGGGACAGGCATGGCAAGGTTGCTGGGCAGCTTCCAAGCCACTTTCGAAGTTCCAGGGTGTTCATGTTGGTCATTGGCCATGTGCCTTACCAAATATCCACTGACCACAAAAGAAAATGAGTGGAGTCCATCAAGGTGGGTTTCTACCACCTACACCCGCAAGCAGTACCACTCCTGGAAAAATAAAACAAAGGATAAGACATTTCATTATGAAAATCACATCTTAATGCCTGTTTGCTTCATTCTGAACTTCATTTAATTTCGACATCACGAGTGAAATAACACATTTTATGCCAACTTACACAAACCAGAAATCATTAATGTAAACATTTGAATACACACCTGTGACGCCAGACAGCCCATCACCACAGGCTTCCCATGGTACGTGCCATGATTCCAAGATGTTGATGTTCTGGAAAATTACAACACCATAAGATACCAAGCAGCCGTTCATGTTATCAATAACTACACAGGTGGCATAGACACAAATAAACACCTGCCAGCTCTTCTCAGCCCTTTACACTATTCACAATACCAACATGTTTATGGTTAGAGGTGCATGTTTTTGCTCAAGTAACACAATTTTACCAATGTTGACTACACTTTATCTACAATGGCAAGTGTCATTGGCAGATGATAATCACCCTCTGTCTCCCTGTGAGTGGCACCTCTGCTAACTAGCTAATTAATACACATGCCCTATCTTGACCGGTTACAGTACTTACATGTAAAGTGGCTAGCAACCAGGGTATTCCGGGTGGCCATACCGGCAGCGGTGCTCCGCCGCCTGGGGGCCGCCGGCTGACGGACCTCTGGCTCCCTCTCCTCCGTCAGCTCCCAAGAATCATCCCGGGCAACGCACATGTTGTGCAACACGCAGCACGCCAGGATGATCTTGGAAGCCTTTGTAGGAGAGTACAGGAGTTCACCCCCAGGCCGGGCCAAGCAGAGAAACCGGGACTTGAGAAGACCTATGGTCAACTCAATGATACTCCGGCTTCTCCGCAAGGCCCTGTTGTAATTCCTCTCTGCTGGGCCCTGGGGGTACCTGATTGGAGCCATCAGCCACGTCAGCTGCGGGTAACCAGCATCCCCTGAAAAATAAGAAAAATATACATTAGTTCTTCCTATCATGTGACTTTAGATGACTCCTCAAAATGGGAGACAATTAGGCATTTTACTAAACAACCTGCTCGTCTGTTTGCAAAAAATCATATGAAACATCTCAACTCTGTCTAACTGCCTAAATCACTAATACAAATGGGAAAAAGGACACACAAAGTGGTGGGTTTCTCTTGCAAGTTCCAACTTGGCCCCTATTTTGTTCCTATTACATTAGCCTAGGTCTTACTTCTGGAATATATCTGCAACTAGAGTGAGGAAACCAATATTGACTCACTTATGCAAAGTACTTTGGGGATATGGCAATACCATTGGAATCATTTGTAGGTTTTCTTTGGGTGGCTAGAGGACACCATTTACACATTGGTTAACCACCTTCATTGGACTCAAAGACAACTTTGCAAATCTTTCTTTTGTGAGCTGCTAAGCTGCTGATCTGGTTGTGTGTGAACAGCCTGACAACTAATAACACATCCATTTTAGGTAGGCTTTGCTTAAATCAGGGTGTACACCGATGTAGCTTATTCCTATGTCTATGTAATCTTACAGTTTATGTTGTTAAGACAAAATACTTTACCAATAAGCCACCCTTCGGGCATTTGTCCACTTTCAAACACCTCGTACAGAGTACTTGTTCTTAACATACTGGAATCATGGCACGACCCTGGGTGACCAGTGTTGACACTCATGATGCGCTGTTTGGCGTCACACACTAATTGGACGTTCACAGAGTGGTACTGCTTGCGGTTCCGGTATTCACTTTCGTGGCTCCTTGGGGGCCTAATGGCTATGTGGGTGCCATCGATTGCCCCTAGGATTTGCGGCATGTGTGCCCGCCGGTAGAAACCCAACTTGACTTCATTCCACTCATTTTCATTCTGTGGCCAGTGGATAAAATTGGGCACTATATCCACTATGGCATTAATGACCAACATGAACACCCTTGAAACTGTGGGCTGGCTAATGCCCATGATACTTCCCGAAGTGGCTTGGAAGCTGCCACGCCCTAAAATATACAAAGTGGCCAGCAATCTGGCCATGCCGGGCACCGCATGGCCGCGCTGTGTGTCCGGGTCAATTTTCTCTGCTATGAGCTGGTAGAGGTGTAGAATAGTTCCTCGCTCGAGCCGGAACTTCCTCCTGACATCAGAATCCCGCAGCTTGTCCAAATAGATCCTTGGAGCAAAAATGCGTGGCTGGCGAGGTAAGGGCACACGGACTGGAGGTGCTGCTGCTGGAGGTGCTGCTGCTGCTGCTGCTGCAGCTTCCCCACCTTCTGCTGCCTCCTGTGCCAGGGCCTCCTCAAACAAGGCACCAATAAATGCCAGCATTGCACCATCTAATGCGTCTGGGATATCGTCCTCCATTTTGAACGCGCAAATTCGCGAATGCGCAGATATATATAGAAACGGCCGCTAATTATCACACCTGTGAGCCAGCTATAAAAGGAGCACATGGCCAATATGGCTGCTGGATGTTAAAGATCGATGTTTCTTATGTGCTAGCAAGACCCTGTGACCCACAACCTACATTATCTGGAGGTAAGACAATTGTATCTCTCTCTCCCAAAAAAAAGGAAGGAGACAATTTGTACTTATCTTGGGTGTGCTTAAGTTGTCTATGGTGAATCCCCTCCAACCCACAATAGCTTGGGAACCCCTCAAGTGTCTTTTAATCATTGGCAGTTGGCCCCATGTGCATGTGGTTTGGACATGTGTTTTCTCATGTTTGTTAAAGGTGTGCAGTCTAGATTTGGCATCTAAACCTGCCCCCTTACCTTCCCAGCTTCCAAAGACACCATTTTTGCTTTCCTGATAACTGTAATTTATTATGTGCACGTATGTAGGTCATGCGATTTCTCATGTATGTTTAATGTTTGCAGCCTCCTTTTGCCTATAAAGGATTACACCACCACCACCACCACCACTGTGTTTGTGCCATTAGGTAAGTGTTTGGAGGGCCTCGTGTGATTTGTACCCCTATGCGTTTTCTTATGTGTTTTTTTTTTCCATTTCTTTGCAGCCTCTTCTGCTCTTTGCCACCACCACCACCACCACCACCACCACCACCACCACTGTGTTTGTGCCATTAGGTAAGTGTTTGGAGGGCCTCGTGTGATTTGTACCCCTATGAGTTTTCTTATGTGTTTTTTTTTTACATTTCTTTGCAGCCTCTTCTGCTCTTTGCCACCACCACCACCACCACCACCACCACCACTGTGTTTGTGCCATTAGGTAAGTGTTTGGAGGGCCTCGTGTGATTTGTACCCCTATGAGTTTTCTTATGTGTTTTTTTTTTACATTTCTTTGCAGCCTCTTCTGCTCTTTGCCACCACCACCACCACCACCACCACCACTGTGTTTGTGCCATTAGGTAAGTGTTTGGAGGGCCTCGTGTGATTTGTACCCCTATGCGTTTTCTTATGTGTTTTTTTTTTCCATTTCTTTGCAGCCTCTTCTGCTCTTTGCCACCACCACCACCACCACCACTGTGTTTGTGCCATTAGGTAAGTGTTTGGAGGGCCTCGTGTGATTTGTACCCCTATGAGTTTTCTTATGTGTTTTTTTTTTACATTTCTTTGCAGCCTCTTCTGCTCTTTGCCACCACCACCACCACCACCACCACCACCACCACTGTGTTTGTGCCATTAGGTAAGTGTTTGGAGGGCCTCGTGTGATTTGTACCCCTATGCGTTTTCTTATGTGTTTTTTTTTTCCATTTCTTTGCAGCCTCTTCTGCTCTTTGCCACCACCACCACCACCACCACCACTGTGTTTGTGCCATTAGGTAAGTGTTTGGAGGGCCTCGTGTGATTTGTACCCCTATGCGTTTTCTTATGTGTTTTTTTTTTCCATTTCTTTGCAGCCTCTTCTGCTCTTTGCCACCACCACCACCACCACCACTGTGTTTGTGCCATTAGGTAAGTGTTTGGAGGGCCTCGTGTGATTTGTACCCCTATGAGTTTTCTTATGTGTTTTTTTTTTTCCATTTCTTTGCAGCCTCTTCTGCTCTTTGCCACCACCACCACCACCACTGTGTTTGTGCCATTAGGTAAGTGTTTGGAGGGCCTCGTGTGATTTGTACCCCTATGAGTTTTCTTATGTGTTTTTTTTTTTCCATTTCTTTGCAGCCTCTTCTGCTCTTTGCCACCACCACCACCACCACCACCACCACCACCACCACCACTGTGTTTGTGCCATTAGGTAAGTGTTTGGAGGGCCTCGTGTGATTTGTACCCCTATGAGTTTTCTTATGTGTTTTTTTTTTACATTTCTTTGCAGCCTCTTCTGCTCTTTGCCACCACCACCACCACCACCACCACTGTGTTTGTGCCATTAGGTAAGTGTTTGGAGGGCCTCGTGTGATTTGTACCCCTATGAGTTTTCTTATGTGTTTTTTTTTTACATTTCTTTGCAGCCTCTTCTGCTCTTTGCCACCACCACCACCACCACCACCACCACCACCACTGTGTTTGTGCCATTAGGTAAGTGTTTGGAGGGCCTCGTGTGATTTGTACCCCTATGCGTTTTCTTATGTGTTTTTTTTGTACATTTCTTTGCAACCTCTTCTGCTTTTTTTGCCACCACCACCACCACCACCGTGTTTGTGCCATTAGGTAAGTGTTTGGAGGGCCTCATGTGATTTGTACCCATATGCGTTTTCTTATGTTTTTTTTTTTTTTCCTTTTCTTTGCAGCCTCTTCTGCTCTTTGCCCACTACTACCACCACCACCACGACCAAGTCTGTTTGTGCCATTAGGTAAGTGTGTTCTGTAACTGTTCACTAATTATACTGTATATGAAGAGCAATCTGCAAATCCTGTTTTTTCTGTTTTCTCTTTTGTCATTTCAGATTTAGGAGTTTGGGGCTCTTTGCTGCTGCTGGACAGCCAGATTCTCTGCCCACCTCGTGCTCCCATGGCCCCACCCACTGGAAGGATGAGAAGGGCCAGGGGGGCCAGGGGGGCCAGGGGGGCCAGGGGGGGCAGGGGGGGCAGGGGGGGCAGGGTGGGCAGATCGTCTGGCTCTGGTGTGAGGGAGGCTCCAGCTGTATCCATGAGGGAGTCCACCATCCCCATCCCGGAGGAGGAAGCCGGGGGAGGTGTTAACACACCAAGTGGACAAGCTGGCTCTTCTGACAGTAGTCCTGGAGCGGGTCCGTCCACCAGAGTCAGCTTGTCCACATTACCCCGGCTTCCCCGTTTCACCCACAATCAGTGCTGTGCCCTGGTCCACGCCTATATGGCCAGATATCAGGCGATACATGGGACCAGGGCCGCGTCTTACTCAGTAACAGAGAAGAACAGATTGTGGGATGAAATCCGGGATGCTGTAAATGCACTGGGTGAAGCACCTCGCCACCGTGACAGTGTGCGGAAGAAGGTCACCGACATCTGTGCGTCCGTTCGGAAGAAGCTAATTGCATGGGCTGCGGAGGGTCTTTATGACCGTCAAGGTCGGCTGGATGAACGTGCACGAAGTTCTCTCTGGGATTATCAATTACCTTTCTTGAACATCATAGGACCCGATACCATCTTTACCAGAGAGGACTTAGATTCGGATGCTTTGCACTGAGGTAGGATATTATCTTGGATGTCAATTGTGTGAGTTGTTTGGAAAAGATTAACTACTATCCTATGTGTGACATTAAGAGAATGTGATACTTGCCCTTCCAATTGTCCTTTTTTTGTTTTCCCCAACCTGCAATTTGTTCATCTGTAGCACGGATCTCAGCCCCTCCACAGCCCATGCAGCTTGGCGAACCAGACGGACTCACAGGTGTTGACATCAGTGCTGACCCTCCTCCTGTTAGGTCCAATATCATACTGTGCCAAACAATGTAGATGTTTTTTTTTTTCCAAGATAGCTCATATTGCTATGTCCTTTACAGAAGATCCGCAGCAGGGAACACACCCAGTGCAGCTAGGCCTGGAGGAAGGTGTTGGTATGTCTAGTCAAATAATGTTTTTTGGAATCTTATTAACCCCATTAACACACATGTTTTTTCTTATGAAAGAGTGTTGCCTTTTAGATGTTTACCCTGCAAAACACAGTTGACAGCATTAATGGGTGCCGTCATTAGTAGGCAGACCAAGCCTTCTTAACCTTTGGGAGGGTTTAGCAAGTGTCCTATGAGCCCAGGAAAGCACTTTTGAATGTTTGGCCTCAATGCTTCATTCATGAAGCTAGGAGGGCAATCTGGCCATAATCATTACTGACTAAGGTTATGTACTAAACATGTTTTTTTTTTTTTGTTTTTAAAAGAACATCAGGCCCCTCTTGACGTTGCAGCTGGAGTTGGATCAGGAGCTGGCGACGATTCTGCATCCAGTGCTGTGGTATGTGATATAAGGGAACAAGGTGCACATGTAACATTTCAATGGTAGCATTGATTTTGGACTAGATGTGGCTTACATTGTGTGTGTTAAATTAGTGCTATGACATTCTGACGATGCACCAGCACAACAAGAGTTCTATCTTGAACATCAGGGAATTATGTTATAATTTGGTGTGCCACTAATGTTCCAAAAACATCCAGGATCTTTAAAGTCCGGCCCGTCTTTGATTTTCCAGGTCCAAATTCATGGGTATCGTTTGGTTGGGTTGTCCTCTAGCCGATTGATGGCAAGATTTTAGACAACATACGTAGATGTATAAAGTCATTGGTGTAGTAACAGATTTACCAAAAGCATAAACAACCTACCACACCAGGGTTAATTGGGAACACCTTCATGTTGAATCTTTTTTGCCTTTGTCATATTAGTCCTACCAATATAATATGTACCCATTATCAGAAGTGTTGCTAGCTTGGATAATCTTACAATGAACAAGTACTCATTAGAAGCACATCAAACTTTTCAACGTTCTGCTTGGGGTGTTAAGTTGTCAAACTAATCTGAAATATTTAGTCATGATGTTTGATAATGATTTGGTCTATTTCTTCTGCTTTCAGGTAGCCTTAGATGCAGAGGGATTGTCACCTACCCAACTTCGTCCATCTATGCTGGATGTAGCCGAGAGGCTGCTTGATGAGTATCAGGTCCAAAATGAGTTAAGGAGGCGTACTCAGCAATCTACTGAGGCAGTACGTCTGCTCGGGCTCATACAGGAATCTGTAGCAACAATGGTACAGGTTCACCAGGATATGTTACAGGTTCAACAGGATATGCGTAACAGCTTGGTAAGTTTAGCAGACCAGCATCAACGGGATCGGCAAAGTGTTGACACTCAGGTGCTGGCCACACGCCAATGCCTGTTTGGATCTGAAGATGCCCCATTGGCAGAGCCCTCCCAAACATCTCACTCACCTGCCACTGCAGGTTGTGGTAGTGGGAGGGTAATGCCAGTGTTGGCCACTTGTCAGGCAGCTGGGGATGGGACAATTCCTCCTGTAGCCACTCCTAGCACTTCACACTCCGTTCGGACTCCCACACCCCTCAATGAGCAATCCTCCTGCACAACCTCAATGCGCACTGGTTCCACAGTACCCCTTCCACCTGACTACATTCCCTCCACACCTTTATCACTTCACTCCTCCCCAGGCCGTTCTTCTTTTTTGTCACCAATGCGACATGTCGTTTGCCCCCGCACCGTGGACCACAACAACCAATCAACCACCACTCCCCACACATCTTCACAACCCTTGCACCACCAGCAGCATCAAATAGCCTTGGAGCAGCAACGATCCCATCTCATGGTAATGGCACACGTTACCCAAATTCTTAGGCTGAGCACAGAGCAGATGGGACTATTGGCACAAGATCTTCAGTCTGGGACATTTCCAGGGTTCAACACCCTGCATCAGCAGCAGCCTCAGACACAAGATCTGATCCTAATGGGCCACTTTACCAGAACTCTAAGGCTAACCCCAGAGCAGATGGGACTATTGGCCCACCATTTGATGGCAGGAACCTTTCCATTGCTCACCACACTGCTTCAGTCACCACCACCACCACCAACTTAATTTCTTTTTTTTTTTTTTATTTGGTTTTGTTAATGATTGTTACATTGGCCAATTTGTGGGGCCATTTTTTTTTTAAATTTGAGGGTGGCACAATATGATTTATTATAGTGCTTTTTTTGGGGATGAAATAAAATTTTATGCAAAATGATTAGTTTGTGTTTGCTCTTTGGTTTTTTAGGAGTGTTGGTGGCCAAGTAATGGCCCTGGTTAATGTAGGCATTTATACACACGTGCTTCTCGATCTCCAAACATATGATTTCATGTAAATTTAGATAACTCAATGTTCACATAACGACCCAAGAAAAGGTCTCCCTTCAAATGTAGCTTCAAAACAAGTCTCAAGGCTAACATAAACCAAAGCCAACATACTAACAATTACAGACCACACCACTCAACTAAACAAATACAACACAAAAGACATTCGATGTGTACACCAAAAAGAAAACTTGGGTAATAAAATAAATGTTTTAATAACACATGTGGGTGTCTACCAACTGTAGCGTACAAAAAATATATTACAATATATAATAGAATGAACTAAATTGCCAATGTAACATTTGTGTTGCAAAGAGCAACATACTTTAATTTTATTTAGATAAACATATTTTATGTGTTTTTATAATTTTTTTTGAGGTTTTCACTAAAACAAGTCTTTTTTGTAAACATTTTTGGTTTAGTTTGTTACCAAAAACAACAAGGCTTTTTTGTAAACATTTTTGGTTTTGTCGGTTGCCATAAAAACAACAAGGCTTTTTTGTAAACATTTGTGGTTTTGTCGGTCGCCATAAAAACAACAAGGCTTTTTTGTAAACATTTTTGGTTTAGTTTGTTACCAAAAACAACAAGGCTTTTTTGTAAACATTTTTGGTTTAGTTTGTTACCAAAAACAACAAGGCTTTTTTGTAAACATTTTTGGTTTTGTCGGTTGCCATAAAAACAACAAGGCTTTTTTGTAAACATTTGTGGTTTTGTCGGTCGCCATAAAAACAACAAGGCTTTTTTGTAAACATTTTTGGTTTAGTTTGTTACCAAAAACAACAAGGCTTTTTTGTAAACATTTTTGGTTTTGTCGGTTGCCATAAAAACAACAAGGCTTTTTTGTAAACATTTGTGGTTTTGTCGGTCGCCATAAAAACAACAAGGCTTTTTTGTAAACATTTTTGGTTTAGTTTGTTACCAAAAACAACAAGGCTTTTTTGTAAACATTTTTGGTTTTGTCGGTTGCCATAAAAACAACAAGGCTTTTTTGTAAACATTTTTGGTTTAGTTTGTTACCAAAAACAACAAGGCTTTTTTGTAAACATTTTTGGTTTAGTTTGTTACCAAAAACAACAAGGCTTTTTTGTAAACATTTTTGGTTTTGTCGGTTGCCATAAAAACAACAAGGCTTTTTTGTAAACATTTGTGGTTTTGTCGGTCGCCATAAAAACAACAAGGCTTTTTTGTAAACATTTGTGGTTTAGTTTGTTACCAAAAACAACAAGGCTTTTTTGTAAACATTTTTGGTTTAGTTTGTTACCAAAAACAACAAGGCTTTTTTGTAAACATTTTTGGTTTTGTCGGTTGCCATAAAAACAACAAGGCTTTTTTGTAAACATTTTTGGTTTAGTTTGTTACCAAAAACAACAAGGCTTTTTTGTAAACATTTTTGGTTTAGTTTGTTACCAAAAACAACAAGGCTTTTTTGTAAACATTTTTGGTTTTGTCGGTTGCCATAAAAACAACAAGGCTTTTTTGTAAACATTTGTGGTTTTGTCGGTCGCCATAAAAACAACAAGGCTTTTTTGTAAACATTTTTGGTTTAGTTTGTTACCAAAAACAACAAGGCTTTTTTGTAAACATTTTTGGTTTTGTCGTTTGCCATAAAAACAACAAGGCTTTTTTGTAAACATTTTTGGTTTTGTCGGTCGCCATAAAAACAACAAGGCTTTTTTGTAAACATTTGTGGTTTTGTCGGTCGCCATAAAAACAACAAGGCTTTTTTGTAAACATTTGTGGTTTTGTCGGTTGCCATAAAAACAACAAGGCTTTTTTGTAAACATTTTTTTTTTTGGTTGCCAAAAACAAGGCTTTTTTTGTTTTTTTAGTTTTTTTTGGGTCCCAAAAAAAGGGTTTTTTTTAAATTTTTTTATTTTTTTTGGTTGCCAAAAACAAGGCTTTTTTTGTTTTTTTAGTTTTTTTTGGGTCCCAAAAAAAGGGTTTTTTTTAAATTTTTATATTTTTTTTGTTTCCCAAAAACGAGGGTTTTTTTAATTTTTTTTTTTTTTTGGTCCCAAAAAAAAGGGTTTTTAATTTTTTAATTTTTTTGTTTCCCAAAAACGAGGGTTTTTTTATTTTTTTATTTTTTTTGGTCCCAAAAAAAAGGGTTTTGAATTTTTAAAACAAATTAAAAAATAAAAACTATAATCTTTTTAAGGGTGACACATTCCTGACAAATGGCTCCTGAGGGGCTGGATCGGCCCCATAAGTTTCTTCCAAAACCAAGATTCGGTCTATGCACCATGTTACGTATTCCAAAAGGACCTCATAGGTGAGGTGCGTGTGTCCTGGGTAGAAAAAGACATGACAATTAGTTTTATGCAAAATGATCCAAACAACGATTGTAATTAATGTGCCTCAACAAATATGCTTAGGAGTCTATTGGTTGGCTTTTATCAACACTCTGAAGCAAATATGCTAAATTGCTGGTGTAAACCTTAAACTCAAACTTTCACAGCAAATTGTTCAAAAGGTTACATAAGATGGCTTGGAATGTTAGTAGCAGTTCCACCAAAGCTAAGTAAAAGGCTTTTCTTCATGTCAACACAAGCAATCATTTAGAAGAATGTAAGGTGTTTTGGGTTCAATTGGTCAACACGATACATGTGCACACATTTATCTCTATCACCATTGGAGTTTGTGTAGCGTTCTCTCTCCCTCTTACTGTCTATAGATTGAACCTGACACATAGTAGAGACTTACCCTTTGGAATTCGGAGGGCCAGTTGTGGACGGAGCAGATGTGTCTGCTCCCCTGATCTCCTTTCCGCCATCCCAGCTGTGTTAAGAGAGAAGAAAAAGTTTATCAACAAATGGACTCACGCTAACTGTAGGTTAGGCAGTCATGAAAACGCTCTAACACCCACTCATTACCCCTCCACATTTCCCTGAAAGTTTTATTTAGACTTTGATATGGTGGTGATGCAGATTTGTACAGTGCAAGCGTCATTCTACTGGGTGAAGCTTGTAGCGTTAAGGATACGTACTCCCTGCTTTTGTGCTGATTGTGTTTTTCGGATGTTTTTGGTGCCTCAGCCCTGCCTGTTCTAAGTGTTGGAAACATATTTTGGGAGGGCTGTGGAAAACTAATCAGGTTAGACTTACACTCTCTAGGTTTTTGGGGACAAGATAAATAACAATCCTCCTTTTTACATGGCCCCTGTACACACCTCTAGGCACCTCCCTCCTGTTGGTTGACCCCACAGCAGGCAGCTTGCTATGGAGGCACATGAGATGAAGCCAAGCACCCTGTGCCTGTTCAGGCACCTAACTGTGAGCCAGCCTTGCCCCCCTCCCTTCCGATGGTCTCAATGATTAGGAGTGACAGCATCAGGAGGCAATATTGGCATGCTGTCACCTCAGTTAAGGAGGAGGGGGAGTCTGTTCCAGACAAGTATTAGTGCAAAAATGTGGACAGTAAAAAATGGTCCCAGTAAGTCTGAGGGGGAATATGCACACCTATCACTTGGAATACTAATGCATAGAATGCATTCACATAAAGAACCTGCTGCCTTTAGAGGAACTTGAAGCCTGAGCGGGGACATACACAGTTAGCATTTCTCCACTTACTAAGTAGACACATTACTGGAAAAGCACACAACTTACCATCATCAGTTTTTTTTTGGGCCCCCGAAGTTGATGGCGTGGCTGGCTCGGGAGAAACTGCACAAAAAGAACACAAATTGTGAACTGGAATGTGGTACATTACCGAGGAAGAGTATTTATGAAAGATTGACAAACACACATTT
The DNA here is from genome assembly GCF_965119305.1 of Pelophylax lessonae. NCBI lineage: Eukaryota > Metazoa > Chordata > Amphibia > Anura > Ranidae > Pelophylax > Pelophylax lessonae. The sequence continues at coordinate 208,622,737 of NC_138779.1, read as the reverse complement.
TCAGTGTTGACTAAATCAGGACATGATTAAATTACAATGTCCACAAAAAATTGACAAGTACAAAGCACACCATTTCCAATGTAGAGAAACTAACACCAATTTAGAATAGGGTGGCTTGAGATAACTTACAAAAGATAACATGTCCTGTAAAGCTCCCCAAAACCACCTTGCAAACATGAAGGTTAAGCAAGAGTGTTTCATGACCAACCTTCCTGTCACATATAGCAAAACTACACTTGCTTAGACTCCAACTTAGATTATCCTAGATACACATCATCCTAGCACACACAATTCATGTGAGAATCTAATTTTAGGTACTTACAGACTAGTTCAGGGGAGCCTGGAGTGGGGGAGGATGGGGGAGACCCTACATGGGGGGATGGTGTCCCTTCATGGGGGGATGGCGTCGTATCTCCTAGAAACACAAAGACACAAATACAATCCTTGAACCAAAGCTATTTGATAAAGGCACACAGAAAGTAGTTGGGAAACATTGAAGGTAGTAGTTACTTTGGACTGGGTAAGCAGCAGCCCCTCTTCCCCAGTCCTCCACAACTAACATCCTCAATGTCAGCTGCTACATAACCCCAATGGCAAAATATAGATATTACAGCCCTTAGATTTCCCAGGACACATTGAACACACAAACACATGTAGAATACTTACTTCCCATTTGAGGAGAGCCCAGGTCCTCATCCGGTTCAGACGAATTGGCCTCTTCTTGGGCAACAATGTGTTCCTGGCCCGGATCCAGGCGACTTGGCCCTGCCTGAGGCTCCTCTCTTGCTGAAGTTACATCAACCACAAAAGAAAACAAAACAAACAATCATTCCTCCAAGTTCGACCTAATACACAACACACCAGCACATCCACATTACTTACAGGGGGCCTGAGAAGGCTGAGCCGCAACATCCTGATCACTGGTTTCTAAAATAAAAGAAAAACATTATATATTATTTATGGACACAAATAGGCAGTAACCTCTCATCATGCTAGCACCATACTCAATGCCCCTACAATTCAGAACATAGAAGTGCACTTACACCAATGAGATGCATTGACCATGTTTTAAAACAGGAGGGCACCATGCAAATTAAGCGGGCGCCTAAGGCCTCGCACCTACAGGGGCCTTGCGGCCAGTGGCGGAGCACCAACATTTCGAAGGGCGCAGTCAGGGAAATCTCCCAAGTAAAAGATTGCTTTCAATCCTCGGATCAAAAAGTTGCAGCAGTGTGCTGCAGTCCCTTCACTGCGTCTGCCAGGTGTCTGTTGTCCGCTGACACTTACTCCTCCTTCTCTGCCTGGGGATTGGCCGTCTGATCATGTTATCCTAAGATGTGGAGGAATCGGTAGGTGTGTACCTGCACCAGTAGGAAGTGACTGGCCGGTCAACTCACTCTGCTATCATCATTTGTTGCTCTGGGAGGAGAGCTCCGCCCTGGACCCGGAACATACAGGTAACCAGGCCCAGACTTGATATTTTGCAGGCTGGTCATAGATTTGTTGTGTCCACTATGCAAAGGGGTTGAGTTGCCCAAGGGAAGTTGGAAGAGTCTGAAAATGGTTGGTGGAGGAGGAGGAGAAGAAGGCCCTGGGTGGCTGGGGGACAAGGAGAGGGCCCCTGGGTGTTTTCTAGAGGAGGAAAGATCCACAATGACGCCAGAGTCAATTGCCAAGGAAGAGAGTGGAGCTGAGCAAGTCCTGCCTATCTGACCTGAAAGCCAAACATGGTGTAGATGGAGCCCTTTGCCCTACACAATGACAGCACCAGAGGTGGAAGGTGAGTGGTAGCGGGTCTTTGACATTATAGAGCATATGGACTCTGTCCATTATTGGTAGTTTTGTTTGGAGTTGTCCTTTAGATGTTTAACTGTGTTGCTTTTGACCCGAGCTGTGAGGGACTGAGGTATGACAGCCCACTATGCTGAGACTTATAGTGCCCTAGAATGTTGAGGACTGAGGAATCCTTAGTCCCTAACAGAGGGCACTACAAGTCTTAGCATAGCAGGCAGTATTTCCTCATTCCCCTACAGAGAGGATTACAAGTCCAAGCAGGTAGCCTTCTGCAGTGGGACTTGTTGTGCCCTTGACTGTGGTGGACTGAGGAAGGGAAGTGTAAGAGGGTCTCTGTAAGCTCAGATGTATGGGGGAGCTTTGGGGAACACAGAGTTCCCTTTTACACCAGAGTCCCCAGCTTCCCCCCTCAAATAATGGTTCCCAAACTCTCCTTATATCAGAGTCTTCACACTTCCCTCTTACAGTGTAGTAAGTCTGGAGACTCCGATGTAAAGGGGGCTCTGTAAAATGTGATTAGAGATTAGAAATTTCTAACATTTTTATTTTCTACTTACGATCCACAATTTTCAGCTGCTCAAATGGCTCGCTGCCTCTGATTGCGTATTGGAGTGTGGCCGTCCTCCTCCTCCCCTTCTTCACCAAAAGCACAAGAGGGTGCCGTCCGTCCGCTTTGGCTAGAAGCAGAAGAAAAAAAAAAAACATAAAAAATACGAATGTACATAGTAGTATTAAAGGTTGTGAAGAGACACTTGATGGAGGTAGGAAAGGTAGGAGCGAGAGGGAGGGGGGGGGGGGGTGTTGGTATTAGTGTTGTTGCATAGCTAAACACATGTCCACCTACCCAAAAAATTGTAACCTATCTGGTCACATGTAATGTATATTTTTACTTACCGGAGATTTGCTCCACAGCCTTTAGCAGGAGCCTGGGTGAGCGCCTTTTGGCATCACTCCAGGCCCGCTGCAGATCCACTATATCAGGCAGGAACTGAAATCTCCGCTGCAGCCTCATCCGGAGACGACACATCATCTTGTGCTTTTGGTGAAGATGCGTATATACATTATCATACCCCCAGAGGAGGAGGAGCTGTGGAAAGAGCAGTGTATGTTTGAGTCCAAGTATGTCCAAAATAGTACAGTCTTCAAATAACATGCTAGGTCGTCTTTGAGATATTGTAGAACAAAGAATTCCATTTCTGGTGATACATATACATCGATGTCCAAATCTACCTCCATGACATAGGTTGCCCCACACTGGTGATTTCCTCTACATGATATAGCCATTTTCTCAATTGGCCTTTCATGACACACCCAGGGCCGCCATCAGGGGGGGACAGGCAGTCACTGTATTTACAACCTTATTGCTGTCCATTTAGCAGGGTGCAAGTAACTTTACACACATGTAGCATAGGTATCAACTTTTGTCACCATGTTAAAAGGACAGCAGTATGGGTAGCATTACAGTGACTGTTATTAGTCCAGGCTCACTAAACTAGCCAATGCTTGGAAAAGCAAGCCATGCAGATTGCTTTTCAGGTCCCTTTTAACACGAGCTGTCTGATTGGGTGTGGCTGTTAATTTTTGACGCAGACCTGATAAGCCCCTCAATTCTCCTTTATGGAGTGTTATATGTAAATGGGATTGCTTCATTTGAGATGCAGATTTAAACTGTGTATGGCCAGGCTGAAGGTACCCAAGTTGATTGGTCGATCACCTGGAGGACAACGTACAACCAGTCTGTCAGATTTTACACACACTTATCGCTAGCATCTCTTGTAGCCACTAGCAATAATCACTGTGTTTTCCTGGCAGGGGCAGCACCAGGAGAACTCAATGGCTCCGCAGGAGGGTTTCCCCTGTCTGTGTTGATGGTGGAATCAAGGCAAAATGTTTTTCCTGCAAGCCACGGGACAAACAAAGATAGTTTTTTAATGAATCCCTGATTTTGCCAAAATGGAAAAAAAAAGATGTTTGCTTTGTATATTCTTAAGTTTGCTACATAACTAGAACATGTAACAGTGTTATATCATTGCAGGAGATTTCCCTTCACTTCCTGTCTTGGTGTCACCAGGAC